>NW_028124129.1:0-30000 GCF_965194825.1 Balaenoptera physalus | reverse complement strand
TCAAGGGTAGCCTAGGGTTAGGGTTAGGCTGAGGGTTAGGCTTAGGGTACGGCTTAGAGTTTGGGTTCGGGGACAGGTTCGTGTATGGTGTAGGGTATGGGTTAGGGTTAGTGTTAGGGTTAGTGTTAGGGTTAGGGCTCGGTTTAGGGTACGGGTTAGGATTAGGGTACCTGTTAGGTTTAGGGTAGGGGTTAGGGTAAGGGTACGCGTTAGCGTTGGGTAGTTATTAAACCTATCCCAGTCTCTAGATACCCCTTAGCACGTAAAGGAATATTATTTGAGGGTCCAGCCATGGAGAAGAGCTTAGACACTAGGATAAGATAAGGAACACACCCATTATAAAGAAATCACATTAGGATTCTCTTTTTAATCTGTTCCTTAAAACACTAGTGCTTAGGAAATCTATTGGAGGCAGAAGCAGTCAAGGGTAGCCTAGGGTTAGGGTTAGGCTGAGGGTTAGGCTTAGGGTACGGCTTAGGGTACGTGTTCGGTGAGGGGTTCGGGTACGGCGTAGGGAATGGGTTAGGGTTAGGGTTACGGTTAGTGTTAGGGTTAGGGCTCGGTTTAGGGTATGGGTTAGGATTAGGGTACGTGTTAGGGTTAGGGTAGGGGTTAGGGTTAGGGTACGCGTTAGGGTTCTGGTAGTTATTAAACCTATCCCACTCTCTAGATAACCCTTAGCACGTAAAGGAACATTATTTTGGGGTCCAGCCATGGAGAAGAGTTTAGACACTAGGATAATATAAGGAACACACCCATTATAAAGAAATCACATTAGGATTCTCTTTTTAAGCTCTTCCTTAAAACACTAGTGCTTAGGAAATCTATTGGAGGCAGAAGCAGTCAAGGGTAGCCTAGGGTTAGGGTTAGGCTTAGTGTTAGGCTTAGGGTACGGCTTAGGGTACGGGTTTGGGGAGGGGTTCGGGTACGGCGTAGGGTATGGGTTAGGGTTAGGGTTAGGGTTAGTGTTAGGGTTAGGGCTCGGTTTAGGGTACGTGTTAGGATTAGGGTACGTGTTAGGGTTAGGGTAGGAGTTAGGGTTAGGGTAGGAGTTAGGGTTAGGGTACGCGTTAGGGTTAAGGTAGTTATTAAATCTATCCCAGTCTCTAGATACCCCTTAGCACGTAAAGGAATATTATTTGAGGGTCCAGCCATGGAGAAGAGCTTAGACACTAGGATAAGATAAGGAACACACCCATTATAAAGAAATCACATTAGGATTCTCTTTTTAATCTGTTCCTTAAAACACTAGTGCTTAGGAAATCTATTGGAGGCAGAAGCAGTCAAGGGTTGCCTAGGGTTAGGGTTAGGCTGAGGGTTAGGCTTAGGGTACGGATTAGGGTACGGGTTCGGGGACGGGTTCGGGTACGGTGTAGGGTATGGGTTAGGGTTAGGGTTAGGGTTAGTGTTACGGATAGGGCTCGGTTTAGGGTACGTGTTAGGATTAGGGTACGTGTTAGGGTTAGGTTAGGAGTTAGGGTTAGGGTACGCGTTAGGGTTATGGTAGTTATTAAACCTATCCCAGTCTCTAGATACCCCTTAGCACGTAAAGGAATATTATTTGATGGTCCAGCCATGGAGAAGAGCTTAGACACTAGGATAAGATTAGGAACACACTCATTATAAAGAAATCACATTAGGATTCTCTTTTTAATCTGTTCCTTAAAACACTAGTACTTAGGAAATCTATTGGAGGCAGAAGCAGTCAAGTGTAGCCTAGGGTTAGGGTTAGGCTGAGGGTTAGGCTTAGGGTACGGCTTAGTGTATGGGTTCGGGGACGGATTCGTGTATGGTGTAGGGTATGGGTTAGGGTTAGGGTTAGGGTTAGTGTTAGGGTTAGGGCTCGGTTTAGGGTACGGGTTAGGATTAGGGTACGTGTTAGGGTTAGGGTAGGTGTTAGGGTTAGGGTACGCGTTAGGGGTAGGGTAGTTATTAAACCTATCCCACTCTCTAGATACCCCTTAACACGTAAAGGAATATTATTTGGGGGTCCAGTCATGGAGAAGAGTTTAGACACTAGGATAAGATAAGGAACACACCCATTATAAAGAAATCACATTAGGATTCTCTTTTTAATCTGTTCCTTAAAACACTAGTGCTTAGGAAATCTATTGGAGGCAGAAGCAGTCAAGGGTAGCCTAGGTTTAGGGTTAGGCTGAGGGTTCGGCTTAGGGTACGGCTTAGAGTTTGGGTTCGGGGACGGGTTCGTGTATGGTGTAGGGTATGGGTTAGGGTTAGGGTTAGGGTTAGTGTTAGGGTTAGGGCTCGGTTTAGGGTACGGGTTAGGATTAGGGTACCTGTTAGGGTTAGGGTAGGGGTTAGGGTAAGGGTACGCGTTAAGGTTGGGTAGTTATTAAACCTATCCCAGTCTCTAGGTACCCCTTAGCACGTAAAGGAATATTATTTGAGGGTCCAGCCATGGAGAAGAGCTTAGACACAAGGATAAGATAAGGAACACACCCATTATAAAGAAATCACATTAGAATTCTCTTTTTAATCTGTTCCTTAAAACACTAGTGCTTAGGAAATCTATTGGAGGCAGAAGCAGTCAAGGGTAGCCGAGGGTTAGGGTTAGGCTGAGGGTTAGGCTTAGGGTACGGCTTAGGGTACGGGTTCGGTGACGGGTTCGGGTACGGCGTAGGGTATGGGTTAGGGTTAGGGTTACGGTTAGTGTTAGGGTTAGGGCTCGGTTTAGGGTATGGGTTAGGATTAGGGTACGTGTTAGGGTTAGGGTAGGGGTTAGGGTTAGGGTACGCGTTAGGGTTCTGGTAGTTATTAAACCTATCCCACTCTCTAGATAACCCTTAGCACGTAAAGGAACATTATTTGGGGTCCAGCCATGGAGAAGAGTTTAGACACTAGGATAATATAAGCAACACACCCATTATAAAGAAATCACATTAGGATTCTCTTTTTAAGGTCTTCCTTAAAACACTAGTGCTTAGGAAATCTATTGGAGGCAGAAGCAGTCAAGGGTAGCCTAGGGTTAGGGTTAGGCTTAGGGTACGGCTTAGGGTACGGGTTCGGGGAGGGGTTCGGGTACGGCGTAGGGTATGGGTTAGGGTTAGGGTTAGGGTTAGTGTTAGGGTTAGGGCTCGGTTTAGGGTACGGGTTAGGATTAGGGTACGTGTTAGTGTTAGGGTAGGGGTTAGAGTTAGGGTACACGTTAGGGTTGGGTAGTTATTAAACCTATCCCAGTCTCTAGATACCCCTTAGCACGTAAAGGAATATTATTTGAGGGTCCAGCCATGGAGAAGAGCTTAGACACTAGGATAAGATAAGGAACACACCCATTATAAAGAAATCACATTAGGATTCTCTTTTTAAGCTGTTCCTTAAAACACTAGTGCTTAGGAAATCTATTGGAGGCAGAAGCAGTCAAGGGTAGCCTAGGGTTAGGGTTAGGCTGAGGGTTAGGCTTAGGGTTCGGCTTAGGGTATGGGTTCGGGGACGGGTTCGTGTATGGTGTAGGGTATGGGTTAGGGTTAGGGTTAGGGTTAGTGTTAGGGTTAGGGCTCGGTTTAGGGTACGGGTTAGGATTAGGGTACGTGTTAGGGTTAGGGTAGGGTTTAGGGTTAGGGTACGCGTTAGGGTTAGGGTAGTTATTAAACCTATCCCACTCTCTAGATACCCCTTAACACGTAAAGGAATATTATTTGGGGGTCCAGCCATGGAGAAGAGTTTAGACACTAGGATAAGATAAGGAACACACCCATTTTAAGAAATCACTTTAGGATTCTCTTTTTAAGCTGTTCCTTAAAACACTAGTGTTTAGGAAATCTATTGGAAGCAAAAGCATTCAAGGGTAGCCTAGGGTTAGGGTTAGGCTTACGGTTAGGCTTAGGGTACGGCTTAGGATACGGGTTCGGTGAGGGGTTCGGGTACGGCGTAGGGTATGGGTTAGGGTTAGGGTTAGGGTTAGTGTTAGGGTTAGGGCTCGGTTTAGGGTACGTGTTAGGATTAGGGTACGTGTTAGGGTTACGGTAGGGGTTAGGGTTAAGGTACGCGTTAGGGTTGGGTAGTTGTTAAACCTATCCCAGTCTCTAGATACCCCTTAGCACGTAAAGGAATATTATTTGAGGGTCCAACCATGGAGAAGAGCTTAGACACTAGGATAAGATAAGGAACACACCCATTATAAAGAAATCACATTAGGATTCTCTTTTTAATCTGTTCCTTAAAACACTAGTACTTAGGAAATCTATTAGAGGCAGAAGCAGTCAAGGGTAGCCTAGGGTTAGGGTTAGGCTGAGGGTTAGGCTTAGGGTACGGCTTAGGGTATGGGTTCGGGGACGGGTTCGTGTATGGTGTAGGGTATGGGTTAGGGTTAGGGTTAGGGTTAGTGTTAGGGTTAGGGCTCGGTTTAGGGTACGGGTTAGGATTAGGGTACGTGTTAGGGTTAGGGTAGGGGTTAGGGTTAGGGTACGCGTTAGTGGTAGGGTAGTTATTAAACCTATCCCACTCTCTAGATACCCCTTAACACGTAAAGGAATATTATTTGGGGGTCCAGCCATGGAGAAGAGTTTAGACACTAGGATAAGATAAGGAACACACCCATTATAAAGAAATCACATTAGGATTCTCTTTTTAAGCTGTTCCTTAAAACACTAGTGTTTAGGAAATCTATTGGAGGCAAAAGCATTCAAGGGTAGCCTAGGGTTAGTGTTAGGTTTACGGTTAGGCTTAGGGTACGGCTTAGGGTGCGGGTTCGGTGAGGGGTTCGGGTACGGCGTACGGTATGGGTTAGGGTTAGGGTTAGGGTTAGGGTTAGGGATCGGTTTAGGGTACGTGTTAGGATTAGGGTACGTGTTAGGGTTAGGGTAGGAGTTAGGGTTAGGGTATGCGTTAGGGTTAGGGTAGTTATTAAACCTATCCCAGTCTCTAGATACCCCTTAGCACGTAAAGGAATATTATTTCAGGGTCCAGCCATGGAGAAGAGCTTAGACAATAGGATAAGATAAGGAACACACCCATTAAAAAGAAATCACATTAGGATTCTCTTTTTAATCTAATTCCTTAAAACACTAGTGCTTAGGAAATCTATTGGAGGCAGAAGCAGTCAAGGGTAGCCTAGGGTTAGGATTAGGCTGAGGGTTAGGCTTAGGGTAAGGCTTAGGGTATGGGTTCGGGGACGGGTTCGTCTATGGTGTAGGGTATGGGTTAGGGTTAGGGTTAGAGTTAGTGTTAGGGTTAGGGCTCGGTTTAGGGTGCGTGTTAGGATTAGGGTACGTGTTAGGGTTAGGGTAGGGGTTAGGGTTAGGGTACGCGTTAGGGGTAGGGTAGTCATTAAACCTATCCCACTCTCTAGATACCCCTTAACACGTAAAGGAATATTATTTGGGGGTCCAGCCATGGAGAAGAGTTTAGACACTAGGATAAGATAAGGAACACACCCATTATAAAGAAATCACATTAGGATTCTCTTTTTAATCTGTTCCTTAAAACACTAGTGCTTAGGAAATCTATTGGAGGCAGAAGCATTCAATGGTAGCCTAGGGTTAGGGTTAGGCTGAGGGTTAGGCTTAGGGTAAGGCTTAGGGTATGGGTTCGGGGAAGGGTTCGTGTATGGTGTAGGGTATGGGTTAGGGTTAGGGTTAGGGTTAGTGTTAGGGTTAGGGCTCGGTTTAGGGTACGTGTTAGGATTAGTGTACGTGTTAGGGTTAGGGTAGGAGTTAGGGTTAGGGTACGCGTTAGAGTTAGGGTAGTTATTAAACCTATCCCAGTCTCTAGATACCCCTTAGCACGTAAAGGAATATTATTTTAGGGTCCAACCATGGAGAAGAGCTTAGACACTAGGATAAGATAAGGAACACACCCATTATAAAGAAATTACATTAGGATTCTCTTTTTAAGCTGTTCCTTAAAACACTAGTGCTTAGGAAATCTATTGGAGGCAGAAGCAGTCAAGGGTAGCCTAGGGTTGGGGTTAGGCTGAGGGTTAGGCTTAGGGTACGGCTTAGGGTATGGGTTCGGGGACGGGTTCGTGTATGGTGTAGGGTATGGGTTAGGGTTAGGGTTAGGGTTAGTGTTAGGGTTAGGGCTCGGTTTAGGGTACGGTTTAGGATTAGGGTACGTGTTAGTGTTAGGGTAGGGGTTAGGGTTAGGGTACACGTTAGGTTTGGGTAGTTATTAAACCTATCCCACTCTCTAGATACCCCTTAACACGTAAAGGAATATTATTTGGGGGTCCAGCCATGGAGAAGAGTTTAGACACTAGGATAAGATAAGGAACACACCCATTATAAAGAAATCACATTAGGATTCTGTTTTTAATCTGTTCCTTAAAACACTAGTGCTTAGGAAATCTATTGGAGGCAGAAGCAGTCAAGTGTAGCCTAGGGTTAGGGTTAGGCTGAGGGTTAGGCTTAGGGTAAGGCTTAGGGTATGGGTTCGGGGAAGGGTTCGTGTATGGTGTAGGGTATGGGTTAGGGTTAGGGTAAGGGTTAGTGTTAGGGTTAGGGCTATGTTTAGGGTACGGGTTAGGATTAGGGTACGTGTTAGGGTTAGGGTAGGAGTTAGGGTTAGGGTACGCGTTAGAGTTAGGGTAGTTATTAAACCTATCCCAGTCTCTAGATACCCCTTAGCACGTAAAGGAATATTATTTGAGGGTCCAACCATGGAGAAGAGCTTAGACACTAGGATAAGATAAGGAACACACCCATTATAAAGAAATCACATTAGGATTCTCTTTTTAAGCTGTTCCTTAAAACACTAGTGCTTAGGAAATCTATTGGAGGCAGAAGCAGTCAAGGGTAGCCTAGGGTTGGGGTTAGGCTGAGGGTTAGGCTTAGGGTACGGCTTAGGGTATGGGTTCGGGGACGGGTTCGTGTATGGTGTAGGGTATGGGTTAGGGTTAGGGTTAGGGTTAGTGTTAGGGTTAGGGCTCGGTTTAGGTTACGGTTTAAGATTAGGGTACGTATTAGTGTTAGGGTAGGGGTTAGGGTTAGGGTACACGTTAGGTTTGGGTAGTTATTAAACCTATCCCAGTCTCTAGATACCCCTTAGCACGTAAAGGAATATTATTTGAGGGTGCAGCCATGGAGAAGAGCTTAGACACTATGATAAGATAAGGAACACACCCATTATAAAGAAATCACATTAGGATTCTCTTTTTAATCTGTTCCTTAAAACACTAGTGCTGAGGAAATCTACTGGAGGCAGAAGCAGTCAAGGGTAGCCTAGGGTTAGGGTTAGGCTGAGGGTTAGGCTTAGGGTACGGCTTAGGGTACGGGTTCGGTGACGGGTTCGGGTACGGCGTAGGGTATGGGTTAGGGTTAGGGTTACGGTTAGTGTTAGGGTTAGGGCTCGGTTTAGGGTATGGGTTAGGATTAGGGTACGTGTTAGGGTTAGGGTAGGGGTTAGGGTTAGGGTACGCGTTAGGGTTCTGGTAGTTATTAAACCTATCCCACTCTCTAGATAACCCTTAGCACGTAAAGGAACATTATTTGGGGTCCAGCCATGGAGAAGAGTTTAGACACTAGGATAATATAAGCAACACACCCATTATAAAGAAATCACATTAGGATTCTCTTTTTAAGGTCTTCCTTAAAACACTAGTGCTTAGGAAATCTATTGGAGGCAGAAGAAGTCAAGGGTAGCCTAGGGTTAGGGTTAGGCTTAGGGTACGGCTTAGGGTACGGGTTCGGGGAGGGGTTCGGGTACGGCGTAGGGTATGGGTTAGGGTTAGGGTTAGGGTTAGTGTTAGGGTTAGGGCTCGGTTTAGGGTACGGGTTAGGATTAGGGTACGTGTTAGTGTTAGGGTAGGGGTTAGAGTTAGGGTACACGTTAGGGTTGGGTAGTTATTAAACCTATCCCAGTCTCTAGATACCCCTTAGCACGTAAAGGAATATTATTTGAGGGTCCAGCCATGGAGAAGAGCTTAGACACTAGGATAAGATAAGGAACACACCCATTATAAAGAAATCACATTAGGATTCTCTTTTTAAGCTGTTCCTTAAAACACTATTGCTTAGGAAATCTATTGGAGGCAGAAGCAGTCAAGGGTAGCCTAGGGTTAGGGTTAGGCTGAGGGTTAGGCTTAGGGTTCGGCTTAGGGTATGGGTTCGGGGACGGGTTCGTGTATGGTGTAGGGTATGGGTTAGGGTTAGGGTTAGGGTTAGTGTTAGGGTTAGGGCTCGGTTTAGGGTACGGGTTAGGATTAGGGTACGTGTTAGGGTTAGGGTAGGGTTTAGGGTTAGGGTACGCGTTAGGGTTAGGGTAGTTATTAAACCTATCCCACTCTCTAGATACCCCTTAACACGTAAAGGAATATTATTTGGGGGTCCAGCCATGGAGAAGAGTTTAGACACTAGGATAAGATAAGGAACACACCCATTTTAAGAAATCACTTTAGGATTCTCTTTTTAAGCTGTTCCTTAAAACACTAGTGTTTAGGAAATCTATTGGAAGCAAAAGCATTCAAGGGTAGCCTAGGGTTAGGGTTAGGCTTACGGTTAGGCTTAGGGTACGGCTTAGGGTACGGGTTCGGTGAGGGGTTCGGGTACGGCGTAGGGTATGGGTTAGGGTTAGGGTTAGGGTTAGTGTTAGGGTTAGGGCTCGGTTTAGGGTACGTGTTAGGATTAGGGTACGTGTTAGGGTTACGGTAGGGGTTAGGGTTAAGGTACGCGTTAGGGTTGGGTAGTTGTTAAACCTATCCCAGTCTCTAGATACCCCTTAGCACGTAAAGGAATATTATTTGAGGGTCCAACCATGGAGAAGAGCTTAGACACTAGGATAAGATAAGGAACACACCCATTATAAAGAAATCACATTAGGATTCTCTTTTTAATCTGTTCCTTAAAACACTAGTACTTAGGAAATCTATTAGAGGCAGAAGCAGTCAAGGGTAGCCTAGGGTTAGGGTTAGGCTGAGGGTTAGGCTTAGGGTACGGCTTAGGGTATGGGTTCGGGGACGGGTTCG
Source organism: Balaenoptera physalus (assembly GCF_965194825.1). Classification (NCBI taxonomy): domain Eukaryota; kingdom Metazoa; phylum Chordata; class Mammalia; order Artiodactyla; family Balaenopteridae; genus Balaenoptera; species Balaenoptera physalus. The sequence continues at coordinate 21,080 of NW_028124129.1, read as the reverse complement.
TGTATGGTGTAGGGTATGGGTTAGGGTTAGGGTTAGGGTTAGTGTTAGGGTTAGGGCTCGGTTTAGGGTACGGGTTAGGATTAGGGTACGTGTTAGGGTTAGGGTAGGGGTTAGGGTTAGGGTACGCGTTAGTGGTAGGGTAGTTATTAAACCTATCCCACTCTCTAGATACCCCTTAACACGTAAAGGAATATTATTTGGGGGTCCAGCCATGGAGAAGAGTTTAGACACTAGGATAAGATAAGGAACACACCCATTATAAAGAAATCACATTAGGATTCTCTTTTTAAGCTGTTCCTTAAAACACTAGTGTTTAGGAAATCTATTGGAGGCAAAAGCATTCAAGGGTAGCCTAGGGTTAGTGTTAGGTTTACGGTTAGGCTTAGGGTACGGCTTAGGGTGCGGGTTCGGTGAGGGGTTCGGGTACGGCGTACGGTATGGGTTAGGGTTAGGGTTAGGGTTAGGGTTAGGGATCGGTTTAGGGTACGTGTTAGGATTAGGGTACGTGTTAGGGTTAGGGTAGGAGTTAGGGTTAGGGTATGCGTTAGGGTTAGGGTAGTTATTAAACCTATCCCAGTCTCTAGATACCCCTTAGCACGTAAAGGAATATTATTTCAGGGTCCAGCCATGGAGAAGAGCTTAGACAATAGGATAAGATAAGGAACACACCCATTAAAAAGAAATCACATTAGGATTCTCTTTTTAATCTAATTCCTTAAAACACTAGTGCTTAGGAAATCTATTGGAGGCAGAAGCAGTCAAGGGTAGCCTAGGGTTAGGATTAGGCTGAGGGTTAGGCTTAGGGTAAGGCTTAGGGTATGGGTTCGGGGACGGGTTCGTCTATGGTGTAGGGTATGGGTTAGGGTTAGGGTTAGAGTTAGTGTTAGGGTTAGGGCTCGGTTTAGGGTGCGGGTTAGGATTAGGGTACGTGTTAGGGTTAGGGTAGGGGTTAGGGTTAGGGTACGCGTTAGGGGTAGGGTAGTCATTAAACCTATCCCACTCTCTAGATACCCCTTAACACGTAAAGGAATATTATTTGGGGGTCCAGCCATGGAGAAGAGTTTAGACACTAGGATAAGATAAGGAACACACCCATTATAAAGAAATCACATTAGGATTCTCTTTTTAATCTGTTCCTTAAAACACTAGTGCTTAGGAAATCTATTGGAGGCAGAAGCATTCAATGGTAGCCTAGGGTTAGGGTTAGGCTGAGGGTTAGGCTTAGGGTAAGGCTTAGGGTATGGGTTCGGGGAAGGGTTCGTGTATGGTGTAGGGTATGGGTTAGGGTTAGGGTTAGGGTTAGTGTTAGGGTTAGGGCTCGGTTTAGGGTACGTGTTAGGATTAGTGTACGTGTTAGGGTTAGGGTAGGAGTTAGGGTTAGGGTACGCGTTAGAGTTAGGGTAGTTATTAAACCTATCCCAGTCTCTAGATACCCCTTAGCACGTAAAGGAATATTATTTTAGGGTCCAACCATGGAGAAGAGCTTAGACACTAGGATAAGATAAGGAACACACCCATTATAAAGAAATTACATTAGGATTCTCTTTTTAAGCTGTTCCTTAAAACACTAGTGCTTAGGAAATCTATTGGAGGCAGAAGCAGTCAAGGGTAGCCTAGGGTTGGGGTTAGGCTGAGGGTTAGGCTTAGGGTACGGCTTAGGGTATGGGTTCGGGGACGGGTTCGTGTATGGTGTAGGGTATGGGTTAGGGTTAGGGTTAGGGTTAGTGTTAGGGTTAGGGCTCGGTTTAGGGTACGGTTTAGGATTAGGGTACGTGTTAGTGTTAGGGTAGGGGTTAGGGTTAGGGTACACGTTAGGTTTGGGTAGTTATTAAACCTATCCCACTCTCTAGATACCCCTTAACACGTAAAGGAATATTATTTGGGGGTCCAGCCATGGAGAAGAGTTTAGACACTAGGATAAGATAAGGAACACACCCATTATAAAGAAATCACATTAGGATTCTGTTTTTAATCTGTTCCTTAAAACACTAGTGCTTAGGAAATCTATTGGAGGCAGAAGCAGTCAAGTGTAGCCTAGGGTTAGGGTTAGGCTGAGGGTTAGGCTTAGGGTAAGGCTTAGGGTATGGGTTCGGGGAAGGGTTCGTGTATGGTGTAGGGTATGGGTTAGGGTTAGGGTTAGGGTTAGTGTTAGGGTTAGGGCTATGTTTAGGGTACGGGTTAGGATTAGGGTACGTGTTAGGGTTAGGGTAGGAGTTAGGGTTAGGGTACGCGTTAGAGTTAGGGTAGTTATTAAACCTATCCCAGTCTCTAGATACCCCTTAGCACGTAAAGGAATATTATTTGAGGGTCCAACCATGGAGAAGAGCTTAGACACTAGGATAAGATAAGGAACACACCCATTATAAAGAAATCACATTAGGATTCTCTTTTTAAGCTGTTCCTTAAAACACTAGTGCTTAGGAAATCTATTGGAGGCAGAAGCAGTCAAGGGTAGCCTAGGGTTGGGGTTAGGCTGAGGGTTAGGCTTAGGGTACGGCTTAGGGTATGGGTTCGGGGACGGGTTCGTGTATGGTGTAGGGTATGGGTTAGGGTTAGGGTTAGGGTTAGTGTTAGGGTTAGGGCTCGGTTTAGGTTACGGTTTAAGATTAGGGTACGTATTAGTGTTAGGGTAGGGGTTAGGGTTAGGGTACACGTTAGGTTTGGGTAGTTATTAAACCTATCCCAGTCTCTAGATACCCCTTAGCACGTAAAGGAATATTATTTGAGGGTGCAGCCATGGAGAAGAGCTTAGACACTATGATAAGATAAGGAACACACCCATTATAAAGAAATCACATTAGGATTCTCTTTTTAATCTGTTCCTTAAAACACTAGTGCTGAGGAAATCTACTGGAGGCAGAAGCAGTCAAGGGTAGCCTAGGGTTAGGGTTAGGCTGAGGGTTAGGCTTAGGGTACGGCTTAGGGTATGGGTTCGGGGACGGGTTCGTGTATGTGTAGGGTATGGGTTAGGGTTAGGGTTAGGGTTAGTGTTAGGGTTAGGGCTCGGTTTAGGGTACGGGTTAGGATTAGGGTACGTGTTAGGGTTAGGGTAGGGGTTAGGGTTAGGGTACGCGTTAGGGGTAGGGTAGTTATTAAACCTATCCCACTCTCTAGATACCCCTTAACACGTAAAGGAATATTATTTGGGGATCCAGCCATGGAGAAGAGTTTAGACACTAGGATAAGATAAGGAACACACACATTATAAAGAAATCACATTAGGATTTTCTTTTTAAGCTGTTCCTTAAAACACTAGTGTTTAGGAAATCTATTGGAGGCAAAAGCATTCAAGGGTAGCCTAGGGTTAGGGTTAGGCTTACGGTTAGGCTTAGGGTACGGCTTAGGGTACGGGTTCGGTGAGGGGTTCGGGTACGGCGTAGGGTATGGGTTAGTGTTAGGGTTAGGGTTAGTGTTAGGGTTAGGGCTCGGTTTAGGGTACGTGTTAGGATTAGGGTACGTGTTAGGGTTAGGGTAGGAGTTAGGGTTAGGGTACGCGTTAGAGTTAGGGTAGTTTTTAAACCTATCCCAGTCTCTAGATACCCCTTAGCACGTAAAGGAATATTATTTGAGGGTCCAGCCATGGAGAAGAGCTTAGACACTAGGATAAGATAAGGAACACACCCATTATAAAGAAATCACATTAGGATTCTCTTTTTAAGCTGTTCCTTAAAACACTAGTGCTTAGGAAATCTATTGGAGGCAGAAGCAGTCAAGGGTAGCCTAGGGTTAGGGTTAGGCTGAGGGTTAGGCTTAGGGTACGGCTTAGGGTATGGGTTCGGGGACAGGTTCGTGTATGTTGTAGGGTATGGGTTAGGGTTAGGGTTAGGGTTAGTGTTAGGGTTAGGGCTCGGTTTAGGGTACGGTTTAGGATTAGGTTACGTGTTAGTGTTAGGGTAGGGGTTAGGGTTAGGGTACACGTTAGGGTTGGGTAGTTATTAAACCTATCCCAGTCTCTAGATACCCCTTAGCACGTAAAGGAATATTATTTGAGGGTGCAGCCATGGAGAAGAGCTTAGACACTAGGATAAGATAAGGAACACACCCATTATAAAGAAATCACATTAGGATTCTCTTTTTAATCTGTTCCTTAAAACACTAGTGCTTAGGAAATCTATTGGAGGCAGAAGCAGTCAAGGGTAGCCTAGGGTTAGGTTTAGGCTGAGGGTTAGGCTTAGGGTATGGCTTAGGGTATGGGTTCGGGGACGGGTTCGTGTATGGTGTAGGGTATGGGTTAGGGTTAGGGTTAGGGTTAGTGTTAGGGTTAGGGCTCGGTTTAGGTTACGGGTTAGTATTAGCGTACGTGTTAGGGTTAGGGTAGGGGTTAGGGTTAGGGTACGCGTTAGGGGTAGGGTAGTTATTAAACCTATCCCAATCTCTATATACCCCTTAACACGTAAAGGAATATTATTTGGGGGTCCAGCCATGGAGAAGAGTTTAGACACTAGGATAAGATAAGGAACACACCCATTATAAAGAAATCACATTAGGATTCTCTTTTTAATCTGTTCCTTAAAACACTAGTGCTTAGGAAATCTATTGGAGGCAGAAGCACTCAAGGGTAGCCTAGGGTTAGGGTTAGGCTTACGGTTAGGCTTAGGGTACGGCTTAGCGTACGGGTTCGGTGAGGGGTTTGGGTACGGCGTAGGGTATGGGTTAGGGTTAGGGTTAGTGTTAGGGTTAGGGCTCGGTTTAGGGTACGTGTTAGGATTAGGGGACGTGTTAGGTTTAGGGTAGGAGTTAGGGTTAGGGTACGCGTTAGGGTTAGGGTAGTTATTAAACCTATCCCTGTCTCTAGATACCCCTTAGCACGTAAAGGAATATTATTTGAAGGTCCAGCCATGGAGAAGAGCTTAGAAACTAGGATAAGATAAGGAACACACCCATTATAAAGAAATCACATTAGGATTCTCTTTATAAGCTGTTCCTTAAAACACTAGTGCTTAGGAATTCTATTGGAGGCAGAAGCAGTCAAGGGTAGCCTAGTGTTAGGGTTAGGCTGAGGGTTAGGCTTAGGGTACGGCTTAGGGTATGGGTTAAGGGACGGGTTCGTGTATGGTGTAGGGTATGGGTTAGGGTCAGGGAAAGGGTTAGTGTTAGGGTTAGGGCTCGGTTTAGGGTATGGTTTAGGATTAGGGTACGTGTTAGTGTTATGGTAGGGGTTAGGGTTAGGTTACACGTTGGGGTTGAGTAGTTATTAAACCTATCCCAGTCTCTAGATATCCCTTAGCACGTAAAGAAATATTATTTGAGGGTGCAGCCATGGAGAAGAGCTTAGACACTAGGATAAGATAAGGAACACACCCATTATAAAGAAATCACATTAGGATTCTCTTTTTAATCTGTTCCTTAAAACACTAGTGCTTAGGAAATCTATTGGAGGCAGAAGCAGTCAAGGGTAGCCTAGGGTTAGGGTTAGGCTGAGGGTTAGGCTTAGGGTACGGCTTAGGGTATGGGTTCGGGGACGGGTTCGTGTATGGTGTAGGGTATGGGTTAGGGTTAGGGTTAGGGTTAGTGTTAGGGTTAGGGCTCAGTTTAGGGTACGGGTTAGGATTAGGGTACGTGTTAGGGTTAGGATAGGGGTTAGGGTTAGGGTACGCGTTAGGGGTAGGGTAGTTATTAAACCTATCCCACTATCTAGATACCCCTTAACACGTAAAGGAATATTATTTGGGGGTCCAGCCATGGAGAAGAGTTTAGACACTAGGAAAAGATAAGGAACACACCCATTATAAAGAAATCACATTAGGATTTTCTTTTTAAGCTGTTCCTTAAGACACTAGTGTTTAGGAAATCTATTGGAGGCAAAAGCATTCAAGGGAAGCCTAGGGTTAGGGTTAGGCTTACGGTTAGGCTTAGGGTACGGCTTAGGGTATGCGTTCGGGGACGGGTTCGTGTATGGTGTAGGGTATGGGTTAGGGTTAGGGTTAGGGTTAGTGTTAGGGTTAGGGCTCGGTTTAGGGTACGGGTTATGATTAGGGTACGTGTTAGTGTTAGGGTAGGGGTTAGGGTTAGGGTACACGTTAGGGTTGGGTAGTTATTAAACCTATCCCAGTCTCTAGATACCCCTTAGCACGTAAAGGAATATTATTTGAGGGTCCAGCCATGGAGAAGAGCTTAGACACTAGGATAAGATAAGGAACACACCCATTATAAAGAAATCACATTAGGATTCTCTTTTTAAGCTGTTCCTTAAAACACTAGTGTTTAGGAAATCTATTGGAGGCAGAAGCAGTCAAGGGTAGCCTAGGGTTAGGGTTAGGCTGAGGGTTAGGCTTAGGGTTCGGCTTAGGGTATGGGATCGGGGACGGGTTCGTGTATGGTGTAGGGTATGGGTTAGGGTTAGGGTTAGGGTTAGTGTTAGGGTTAGGGCTCGGTTTAGGGTACGGGTTAGGATTAGGGTACGTGTTAGGGTTAGGGTAGGGGTTAGGGTTAGGGTACGCGTTAGGGTTAGGGTAGTTTTTAAACCTATCCCACTCTCTAGATACCCCTTAACACGTAAAGGAATATTATTTGGGGGTCCAGCCATGGAGAAGAGTTTAGACACTAGGATAAGATAAGGAACACACCCATTATAAGAAATCACATTAGGATTCTCTTTTTAAGCTGTTCCTTAAAACACTAGTGTTTAGGAAATCTATTGGAGGCAGAAGCAGTCAAGGGTAGCCTAGGGTTAGGGTTAGGCTGAGGGTTAGGCTTAGGGTACGGCTTAGGGTACGTGTTCGGTGAGGGGTTCGGGTACGGCGTAGGGAATGGGTTAGGGTTAGGGTTACGGTTAGTGTTAGGGTTAGGGCTCGGTTTAGGGTATGGGTTAGGATTAGGGTACGTGTTAGGGTTAGGGTAGGGGTTAGGGTTAGGGTACGCGTTAGGGTTATGGTAGTTATTAAACCTATCCCACTCACTAGATAACCCTTAGCACGTAAAGGAACATTATTTTGGGGTCCAGCCATGGAGAAGAGTTTAGACACTAGGATAATATAAGGAACACACCCATTATAAAGAAATCACATTAGGATTCTCTTTTTAAGCTCTTCCTTAAAACACTAGTGCTTAGGAAATCTATTGGAGGCAGAAGCAGTCAAGGGTAGCCTAGGGTTAGGGTTAGGCTTACGGTTAGGCTTAGGGTACGGCTTAGCGTACGGGTTCGGTGAGGGGTTTGGGTACGGCGTAGGGTATGGGTTAGGGTTAGGGTTAGTGTTAGGGTTAGGGCTCGGTTTAGGGTACGTGTTAGGATTAGGGGACGTGTTAGGTTTAGGGTAGGAGTTAGGGTTAGGGTACGCGTTAGGGTTAGGGTAGTTATTAAACCTATCCCTGTCTCTAGATACCCCTTAGCACGTAAAGGAATATTATTTGAAGGTCCAGCCATGGAGAAGAGCTTAGAAACTAGGATAAGATAAGGAACACACCCATTATAAAGAAATCACATTAGGATTCTCTTTATAAGCTGTTCCTTAAAACACTAGTGCTTAGGAATTCTATTGGAGGCACAAGCAGTCAAGGGTAGCCTAGTGTTAGGGTTAGGCTGAGGGTTAGGCTTAGGGTACGGCTTAGGGTATGGGTTAAGGGACGGGTTCGTGTATGGTGTAGGGTATGGGTTAGGGTCAGGGAAAGGGTTAGTGTTAGGGTTAGGGCTCGGTTTAGGGTATGGTTTAGGATTAGGGTACGTGTTAGTGTTATGGTAGGGGTTAGGGTTAGGTTACACGTTGGGGTTGAGTAGTTATTAAACCTATCCCAGTCTCTAGATATCCCTTAGCACGTAAAGAAATATTATTTGAGGGTGCAGCCATGGAGAAGAGCTTAGACACTAGGATAAGATAAGGAACACACCCATTATAAAGAAATCACATTAGGATTCTCTTTTTAATCTGTTCCTTAAAACACTAGTGCTTAGGAAATCTATTGGAGGCAGAAGCAGTCAAGGGTAGCCTAGGGTTAGGGTTAGGCTGAGGGTTAGGCTTAGGGTACGGCTTAGGGTATGGGTTCGGGGACGGGTTCGTGTATGGTGTAGGGTATGGGTTAGGGTTAGGGTTAGGGTTAGTGTTAGGGTTAGGGCTCAGTTTAGGGTACGGGTTAGGATTAGGGTACGTGTTAGGGTTAGGATAGGGGTTAGGGTTAGGGTACGCGTTAGGGGTAGGGTAGTTATTAAACCTATCCCACTATCTAGATACCCCTTAACACGTAAAGGAATATTATTTGGGGGTCCAGCCATGGAGAAGAGTTTAGACACTAGGAAAAGATAAGGAACACACCCATTATAAAGAAATCACATTAGGATTTTCTTTTTAAGCTGTTCCTTAAGACACTAGTGTTTAGGAAATCTATTGGAGGCAAAAGCATTCAAGGGAAGCCTAGGGTTAGGGTTAGGCTTACGGTTAGGCTTAGGGTACGGCTTAGGGTATGCGTTCGGGGACGGGTTCGTGTATGGTGTAGGGTATGGGTTAGGGTTAGGGTTAGGGTTAGTGTTAGGGTTAGGGCTCGGTTTAGGGTACGGGTTATGATTAGGGTACGTGTTAGTGTTAGGGTAGGGGTTAGGGTTAGGGTACACGTTAGGGTTGGGTAGTTATTAAACCTATCCCAGTCTCTAGATACCCCTTAGCACGTAAAGGAATATTATTTGAGGGTCCAGCCATGGAGAAGAGCTTAGACACTAGGATAAGATAAGGAACACACCCATTATAAAGAAATCACATTAGGATTCTCTTTTTAAGCTGTTCCTTAAAACACTAGTGTTTAGGAAATCTATTGGAGGCAGAAGCAGTCAAGGGTAGCCTAGGGTTAGGGTTAGGCTGAGGGTTAGGCTTAGGGTTCGGCTTAGGGTATGGGATCGGGGACGGGTTCGTGTATGGTGTAGGGTATGGGTTAGGGTTAGGGTTAGGGTTAGTGTTAGGGTTAGGGCTCGGTTTAGGGTACGGGTTAGGATTAGGGTACGTGTTAGGGTTAGGGTAGGGGTTAGGGTTAGGGTACGCGTTAGGGTTAGGGTAGTTTTTAAACCTATCCCACTCTCTAGATACCCCTTAACACGTAAAGGAATATTATTTGGGGGTCCAGCCATGGAGAAGAGTTTAGACACTAGGATAAGATAAGGAACACACCCATTATAAGAAATCACATTAGGATTCTCTTTTTAAGCTGTTCCTTAAAACACTAGTGTTTAGGAAATCTATTGGAGGCAGAAGCAGTCAAGGGTAGCCTAGTGTTAGGGTTAGGCTGAGGGTTAGGCTTAGGGTACGGCTTAGGGTACGTGTTCGGTGAGGGGTTCGGGTACGGCGTAGGGAATGGGTTAGGGTTAGGGTTACGGTTAGTGTTAGGGTTAGGGCTCGGTTTAGGGTATGGGTTAGGATTAGGGTACGTGTTAGGGTTAGGGTAGGGGTTAGGGTTAGGGTACGCGTTAGGGTTATGGTAGTTATTAAACCTATCCCACTCACTAGATAACCCTTAGCACGTAAAGGAACATTATTTTGGGGTCCAGCCATGGAGAAGAGTTTAGACACTAGGATAATATAAGGAACACACCCATTATAAAGAAATCACATTAGGATTCTCTTTTTAAGCTCTTCCTTAAAACACTAGTGCTTAGGAAATCTATTGGAGGCAGAAGCAGTCAAGGGTAGCCTAGGGTTAGGATTAGGCTTAGTGTTAGGCTTAGGGTACGGCTTAGGGTACGGGTTTGGGGAGGGGTTCGGGTACGGCGTAGGGTATGGGTTAGGGTTAGGGTTAGGGTTAGTGTTAGGGTTAGGGCTCGGTTTAGGGTACGTGTTAGGATTAGGGTACGTGTTAGGGTTAGGGTAGGAGTTAGGGTTAGGGTAGGAGTTAGGGTTAGGGTACGCGTTAGGGTTAAGGTAGTTATTAAATCTATCCCAGTCTCTAGATACCCCTTAGCACGTAAAGGAATATTATTTGAGGGTCCAGCCATGGAGAAGAGCTTAGACACTAGGATAAGATAAGGAACACACCCATTATAAAGAAATCACATTAGGATTCTCTTTTTAATCTGTTCCTTAAAACACTAGTGCTTAGGAAATCTATTGGAGGCAGAAGCAGTCAAGGGTTGCCTAGGGTTAGGGTTAGGCTGAGGGTTAGGCTTAGGGTACGGATTAGGGTACGGGTTCGGGGACGGGTTCGGGTACGGTGTAGGGTATGGGTTAGGGTTAGGGTTAGGGTTAGTGTTACGGATAGGGCTCGGTTTAGGGTACGTGTTAGGATTAGGGTACGTGTTAGGGTTAGGTTAGGAGTTAGGGTTAGGGTACGCGTTAGGGTTATGGTAGTTATTAAACCTATCCCAGTCTCTAGATACCCCTTAGCACGTAAAGGAATATTATTTGATGGTCCAGCCATGGAGAAGAGCTTAGACACTAGGATAAGATTAGGAACACACTCATTATAAAGAAATCACATTAGGATTCTCTTTTTAATCTGTTCCTTAAAACACTAGTACTTAGGAAATCTATTGGAGGCAGAAGCAGTCAAGGGTAGCCTAGGGTTAGGGTTAGGCTGAGGGTTAGGCTTAGGGTACGGCTTAGGGTATGGGTTCGGGGACGGGTTCGTGTATGGTGTAGGGTATGGGTTAGGGTTAGGGTTAGGGTTAGTGTTAGGGTTAGGGCTCGGTTTAGGGTACGGGTTAGGATTAGGGTACGTGTTAGGGTTAGGTTAGGGGTTAGGGTTAGGGTACGCGTTAGGGGTAGGGTAGTTATTAAACCTATCTCACTCTCTAGATACCCCTTAACACGTAAAGGAATATTATTTGGGGGTCCAGTCATGGAGAAGAGTTTAGACACTAGGATAAGATAAGGAACACACACATTATAAAGAAATCACATTAGGATTCTGTTTTTAAGCTGTTCCTTAAAACACTAGTGTTTAGGAAATCTATTGGAGGCAAAAGCATTCAAGGGTAGCCTAGGGTTAGTGTTAGGTTTACGGTTAGTCTTAGGGTACGGCTTAGGGTGCGGGTTCGGTGAGGGGTTCGGGTACGGCGTAGGGTATGGGTTAGGGTTAGGGTTAGGGTTAGTGTTAGGGTTAGGGCTCGGTTTAGGGTACGGGTTAGGATTAGGGTACGTGTTAGTTTTAGGGTAGGGGTTAGGGTTAGGGTACACGTTAGGGTTGGGTAGTTATTAAACCTATCCCAGTGTCTAGATACCCCTTAGCACGTAAAGGAATATTATTTGAGGGTCCAGCCATGGAGAAGAGCTTAGACACTAGGATAAGATAAGGAACACACCCATTATAAAGAAATCACATTAGGATTCTCTTTTTAATCTGTTCCTTAAAACACTAGTGCTTAGGAAATCTATTGGAGGCAGAAGCAGTCAAGGGTAGCCTAGGGTTAGGTTTAGGCTGAGGGTTAGGCTTAGGGTATGGGTTCGGGGACGGGTTCGTGTATGGTGTAGTGTATGGGTTAGGGTTAGGGTTAGGGTTAGTGTTAGGGTTAGGGCTCGGTTTAGGTTACGGGTTAGTATTAGCGTACGTGTTAGGGTTAGGGTAGGGGTTAGGGTTAGGGTATGCGTTAGGGGTAGGGTAGTTATTAAACCTATCCCAATCTCTATATACCCCTTAACACGTAAAGGAATATTATTTGGGGGTCCAGCCATGGAGAAGAGTTTAGACACTAGGATAAGATAAGGAACACACCCATTATAAAGAAATCACATTAGGATTCTCTTTTTAATCTGTTCCTTAAAACACTAGTGCTTAGGAAATCTATTGGAGGCAGAAGCACTCAAGGGTAGCCTAGGGTTAGGGTTAGGCTTACGGTTAGGCTTAGGGTACGGCTTAGCGTACGGGTTCGGTGAGGGGTTTGGGTACGGCGTAGGGTATGGGTTAGGGTTAGGGTTAGTGTTAGGGTTAGGGCTCGGTTTAGGGTACGTGTTAGGATTAGGGTACGTGTTAGGTTTAGGGTAGGAGTTAGGGTTAGGGTACGCGTTAGGGTTAGGGTAGTTATTAAACCTATCCCTGTCTCTAGATACCCCTTAGCACGTAAAGGAATATTATTTGAAGGTCCAGCCATGGAGAAGAGCTTAGAAACTAGGATAAGATAAGGAACACACCCATTATAAAGAAATCACATTAGGATTCTCTTTATAAGCTGTTCCTTAAAACACTAGTGCTTAGGAAATCTACTGGAGGCAGAAGCAGTCAAGGGTAGCCTAGGGTTAAGGTTAGGCTGAGGGTTAGGCTTAGGGTACGGCTTAGGGTATGGGTTAAGGGACGGGTTCGTGTATGGTGTAGGGTATGGGTTAGGGTCAGGGAAAGGGTTAGTGTTAGGGTTAGGGCTCGGTTTAGGGTATGGTTTAGGATTAGGGTACGTGTTAGTGTTATGGTAGGGGTTAGGGTTAGGTTACACGTTGGGGTTGAGTAGTTATTAAACCTATCCCAGTCTCTAGATATCCCTTAGCACGTAAAGAAATATTATTTGAGGGTGCAGCCATGGAGAAGAGCTTAGACACTAGGATAAGATAAGGAACACACCCATTATAAAGAAATCACATTAGGATTCTCTTTTTAATCTGTTCCTTAAAACACTAGTGCTTAGGAAATCTATTGGAGGCAGAAGCAGTCAAGGGTAGCCTAGGGTTAGGGTTAGGCTGAGGGTTAGGCTTAGGGTACGGCTTAGGGTATGGGTTCGGGGACGGGTTCGTGTATGGTGTAGGGTATGGGTTAGGGTTAGGGTTAGGGTTAGTGTTAGGGTTAGGGCTCAGTTTAGGGTACGTGTTAGGATTAGGGTACGTGTTAGGGTTAGGATAGGGGTTAGGGTTAGTGTACGCGTTAGGGGTAGGGTAGTTATTAAACCTATCCCACTATCTAGATACCCCTTAACACGTAAAGGAATATTATTTGGGGGTCCAGCCATGGAGAAGAGTTTAGACACTAGGAAAAGATAAGGAACACACCCATTATAAAGAAATCACATTAGGATTTTCTTTTTAAGCTGTTCCTTAAGACACTAGTGTTTAGGAAATCTATTGGAGGCAAAAGCATTCAAGGGAAGCCTAGGGTTAGGGTTAGGCTTACGGTTAGGCTTAGGGTACGGCTTAGGGTATGCGTTCGGGGACGGGTTCGTGTATGGTGTAGGGTATGGGTTAGGGTTAGGGTTAGGGTTAGTGTTAGGGTTAGGGCTCGGTTTAGGGTACGGGTTATGATTAGGGTACGTGTTAGTGTTAGGGTAGGGGTTAGGGTTTGGGTACACGTTAGGGTTGGGTAGTTATTAAACCTATCCCAGTCTCTAGATACCCCTTAGCACGTAAAGGAATATTATTTGAGGGTCCAGCCATGGAGAAGAGCTTAGACACTAGGATAAGATAAGGAACACACCCATTATAAAGAAATCACATTAGGATTCTCTTTTTAAGCTGTTCCTTAAAACACTAGTGCTTAGGAAATCTATTGGAGGCAGAAGCAGTCAAGGGTAGCCTAGGGTTAGGGTTAGGCTGAGGGTTAGGCTTAGGGTTCGGCTTAGGGTATGGGATCGGGGACGGGTTCGTGTATGGTGTAGGGTATGGGTTAGGGTTAGGGTTAGGGTTAGTGTTAGGGTTAGGGCTCGGTTTAGGGTACGGGTTAGGATTAGGGTACGTGTTAGGGTTAGGGTAGGGGTTAGGGTTAGGGTACGCGTTAGGGTTAGGGTAGTTATTAAACCTATCCCACTCTCTAGATACCCCTTAACACGTAAAGGAATATTATTTGGGGGTCCAGCCATGGAGAAGAGTTTAGACACTAGGATAAGATAAGGAACACACCCATTATAAGAAATCACATTAGGATTCTCTTTTTAAGCTGTTCCTTAAAACACTAGTGTTTAGGAAATCTATTGGAGGCAGAAGCAGTCAAGGGTAGCCTAGGGTTAGGGTTAGGCTGAGGGTTAGGCTTAGGGTACGGCTTAGGGTACGTGTTCGGTGAGGGGTTCGGGTACGGTGTAGGGAATGGGTTAGGGTTAGGGTTACGGTTAGTGTTAGGGTTAGGGCTCGGTTTAGGGTATGGGTTAGGATTAGGGTACGTGTTAGGGTTAAGGTAGGGGTTAGGGTTAGGGTACGCGTTAGGGTTATGGTAGTTATTAAACCTATCCCACTCTCTAGATAACCCTTAGCACGTAAAGGAACATTATTTTGGGGTCCAGCCATGGAGAAGAGTTTAGACACTAGGATAATATAAGGAACACACCCATTATAAAGAAATCACATTAGGATTCTCTTTTTAAGCTCTTCCTTAAAACACTAGTGCTTAGGAAATCTATTGGAGACAGAAGCAGTCAAGGGTAGCCTAGGGTTAGGGTTAGGCTTAGTGTTAGGCTTAGGGTACGGCTTAGGGTACGGGTTTGGGGAGGGGTTCGGGTACGGCGTAGGGTATGGGTTAGGGTTAGGGTTAGGGTTAGTGTTAGGGTTAGGGTAGGAGTTAGGATTAGGGTAGGAGTTAGGGTTAGGGTACGCGTTAGGGTTAAGGTAGTTATTAAATCTATTCCAGTCTCTAGATACCCCTTAGCACGTAAAGGAATATTATTTGAGGGTCCAGCCATGGAGAAGAGCTTAGACACTAGGATAAGATAAGGAACACACCCATTAAAAAGAAATCACATTAGGATTCTCTTTTTAATCTGTTCCTTAAAACACTAGTGCTTAGGAAATCTATTGGAGGCAGAAGCAGTCAAGGGTTGCCTAGTGTTAGGGTTAGGCTGAGGGTTAGGCTTAGGGTACGGATTAGGGTACGGGTTCGGGGATGGGTTCGGGTACGGTGTAGGGTATGGGTTAGGGTTAGGGTTAGGGTTAGTGTTACGGATAGGGCTCGGTTTAGGGTACGTGTTAGGATTAGGGTACGTGTTAGGGTTAGGTTAGGAGTTAGGGTTAGGGTACGCGTTAGGGTTATGGTAGTTATTAAACCTATCCCAGTCTCTAGATACCCCTTAGCACGTAAAGGAATATTATTTGATGGTCCAGCCATGGAGAAGAGCTTAGACACTAGGATAAGATTAGGAACACACTCATTATAAAGAAATCACATTAGGATTCTCTTTTTAATCTGTTCCTTAAAACACTAGTACTTAGGAAATCTATTGGAGGCAGAAGCAGTCAAGGGTAGCCTAGGGTTAGGGTTAGGCTGAGGGTTAGGCTTAGGGTACGGCTTAGGGTATGGGTTCGGGGACGGGTTCGTGTATGGTGTAGGGTATGGGTTAGGGTTAGGGTTAGGGTTAGTGTTAGGGTTAGGGCTCGGTTTAGGGTACGGGTTAGGATTAGGGTACGTGTTAGGGTTAGGTTAGGGGTTAGGGTTAGGGTACGCGTTAGGGGTAGGGTAGTTATTAAACCTATCTCACTCTCTAGATACCCCTTAACACGTAAAGGAATATTATTTGGGGGTCCAGTCATGGAGAAGAGTTTAGACACTAGGATAAGATAAGGAACACACACATTATAAAGAAATCACATTAGGATTCTGTTTTTAAGCTGTTCCTTAAAACACTAGTGTTTAGGAAATCTATTGGAGGCAAAAGCATTCAAGGGTAGCCTAGGGTTAGTGTTAGGTTTACGGTTAGTCTTAGGGTACGGCTTAGGGTGCGGGTTCGGTGAGGGGTTCGGGTACGGCGTAGGGTATGGGTTAGGGTTAGGGTTAGGGTTAGTGTTAGGGTTAGGGCTCGGTTTAGGGTACGGGTTAGGATTAGGGTACGTGTTAGTTTCAGGGTAGGGGTTAGGGTTAGGGTACACGTTAGGGTTGGGTAGTTATTAAACCTATCCCAGTGTCTAGATACCCCTTAGCACGTAAAGGAATATTATTTGAGGGTCCAGCCATGGAGAAGAGCTTAGACACTAGGATAAGATAAGGAACACACCCATTATAAAGAAATCACATTAGGATTCTCTTTTTAATCTGTTCCTTAAAACACTAGTGCTTAGGAAATCTATTGGAGGCAGAAGCAGTCAAGGGTAGCCTAGGGTTAGGTTTAGGCTGAGGGTTAGGCTTAGGGTATGGGTTCGGGGACGGGTTCGTGTATGGTGTAGTGTATGGGTTAGGGTTAGGGTTAGGGTTAGTGTTAGGGTTAGGGCTCGGTTTAGGTTACGGGTTAGTATTAGCGTACGTGTTAGGGTTAGGGTAGGGGTTAGGGTTAGGGTACGCGTTAGGGGTAGGGTAGTTATTAAACCTATCCCAATCTCTATATACCCCTTAACACGTAAAGGAATATTATTTGGGGGTCCAGCCATGGAGAAGAGTTTAGACACTAGGATAAGATAATGAACACACCCATTATAAAGAAATCACATTAGGATTCTCTTTTTAATCTGTTCCTTAAAACACTAGTGCTTAGGAAATCTATTGGAGGCAGAAGCACTCAAGGGTAGCCTAGGGTTAGGGTTAGGCTTACGGTTAGGCTTAGGGTACGGCTTAGCGTACGGGTTCGGTGAGGGGTTTGGGTACGGCGTAGGGTATGGGTTAGGGTTAGGGTTAGTGTTAGGGTTAGGGCTCGGTTTAGGGTACGTGTTAGGATTAGGGTACGTGTTAGGTTTAGGGTAGGAGTTAGGGTTAGGGTACGCGTTAGGGTTAGGGTAGTTATTAAACCTATCCCTGTCTCTAGATACCCCTTAGCACGTAAAGGAATATTATTTGAAGGTCCAGCCATGGAGAAGAGCTTAGAAACTAGGATAAGATAAGGAACACACCCATTATAAAGAAATCACATTAGGATTCTCTTTATAAGCTGTTCCTTAAAACACTAGTGCTTAGGAAATCTACTGGAGGCAGAAGCAGTCAAGGGTAGCCTAGGGTTAGGGTTAGGCTGAGGGTTAGGCTTAGGGTACGGCTTAGGGTATGGGTTAAGGGACGGGTTCGTGTATGGTGTAGGGTATGGGTTAGGGTCAGGGAAAGGGTTAGTGTTAGGGTTAGGGCTCGGTTTAGGGTATGGTTTAGGATTAGGGTACGTGTTAGTGTTATGGTAGGGGTTAGGGTTAGGTTACACGTTGGGGTTGAGTAGTTATTAAACCTATCCCAGTCTCTAGATATCCCTTAGCACGTAAAGAAATATTATTTGAGGGTGCAGCCATGGAGAAGAGCTTAGACACTAGGATAAGATAAGGAACACACCCATTATAAAGAAATCACATTAGGATTCTCTTTTTAATCTGTTCCTTAAAACACTAGTGCTTAGGAAATCTATTGGAGGCAGAAGCAGTCAAGGGTAGCCTAGGGTTAGGGTTAGGCTGAGGGTTAGGCTTAGGGTACGGCTTAGGGTATGGGTTCGGGGACGGGTTCGTGTATGGTGTAGGGTATGGGTTAGGGTTAGGGTTAGGTTTAGTGTTAGGGTTAGGGCTCAGATTAGAGTACTGGTTAGGATTAGGGTACGTGTTAGGGTTAGGATAGGGGTTAGGGTTAGTGTACGCGTTAGGGGTAGGGTAGTTATTAAACCTATCCCACTATCTAGATACCCCTTAACACGTAAAGGAATATTATTTGGGGGTCCAGCCATGGAGAAGAGTTTAGACACTAGGAAAAGATAAGGAACACACCCATTATAAAGAAATCACATTAGGATTTTCTTTTTAAGCTGTTCCTTAAGACACTAGTGTTTAGGAAATCTATTGGAGGCAAAAGCATTCAAGGGAAGCCTAGGGTTAGGGTTAGGCTTACGGTTAGGCTTAGGGTACGGCTTAGGGTATGCGTTCGGGGACGGGTTCGTGTATGGTGTAGGGTATGGGTTAGGGTTAGGGTTAGGGTTAGTGTTAGGGTTAGGGCTCGGTTTAGGGTACGGGTTATGATTAGGGTACGTGTTAGTGTTAGGGTAGGGGTTAGGGTTTGGGTACACGTTAGGGTTGGGTAGTTATTAAACCTATCCCAGTCTCTAGATACCCCTTAGCACGTAAAGGAATATTATTTGAGGGTCCAGCCATGGAGAAGAGCTTAGACACTAGGATAAGATAAGGAACACACCCATTATAAAGAAATCACATTAGGATTCTCTTTTTAAGCTGTTCCTTAAAACACTAGTGCTTAGGAAATCTATTGGAGGCAGAAGCAGTCAAGGGTAGCCTAGGGTTAGGGTTAGGCTGAGGGTTAGGCTTAGGGTTCGGCTTAGGGTATGGGATCGGGGACGGGTTCGTGTATGGTGTAGGGTATGGGTTAGGGTTAGGGTTAGGGTTAGTGTTAGGGTTAGGGCTCGGTTTAGGGTACGGGTTAGGATTAGGGTACGTGTTAGGGTTAGGGTAGGGGTTAGGGTTAGGGTACGCGTTAGGGTTAGGGTAGTTATTAAACCTATCCCACTCTCTAGATACCCCTTAACACGTAAAGGAATATTATTTGGGGGTCCAGGCATGGAGAAGAGTTTAGACACTAGGATAAGATAAGGAACACACCCATTATAAGAAATCACATTAGGATTCTCTTTTTAAGCTGTTCCTTAAAACACTAGTGTTTAGGAAATCTATTGGAGGCAGAAGCAGTCAAGGGTAGCCTAGGGTTAGGGTTAGGCTGAGGGTTAGGCTTAGGGTACGGCTTAGGGTACGTGTTCGGTGAGGGGTTCGGGTACGGCGTAGGGAATGGGTTAGGGTTAGGGTTACGGTTAGTGTTAGGGTTAGGGCTCGGTTTAGGGTATGGGTTAGGATTAGGGTACGTGTTAGGGTTAAGGTAGGGGTTAGGGTTAGGGTACGCGTTAGGGTTATGGTAGTTATTAAACCTATCCCACTCTCTAGATAACCCTTAGCACGTAAAGGAACATTATTTTGGGGTCCAGCCATGGAGAAGAGTTTAGACACTAGGATAATATAAGGAACACACCCATTATAAAGAAATCACATTAGGATTCTCTTTTTAAGCTCTTCCTTAAAACACTACTGCTTAGGAAATCTATTGGAGACAGAAGCAGTCAAGGGTAGCCTAGGGTTAGGGTTAGGCTTAGGGTACGGCTTAGGGTACGGGTTTGGGGAGGGGTTCGGGTACGGCGTAGGGTATGGGTTAGGGTTAGGGTTAGGGTTAGTGTTAGGGTTAGGGCTCGGTTTAGGGTACGTGTTAGGATTAGGGTACGTGTTAGGGTTAGGGTAGGAGTTAGGATTAGGGTAGGAGTTAGGGTTAGGGTACGCGTTAGGGTTAAGGTAGTTATTAAATCTATTCCAGTCTCTAGATACCCCTTAGCACGTAAAGGAATATTATTTGAGGGTCCAGCCATGGAGAAGAGCTTAGACACTAGGATAAGATAAGGAACACACCCATTAAAAAGAAATCACATTAGGATTCTCTTTTTAATCTGTTCCTTAAAACACTAGTGCTTAGGAAATCTATTGGAGGCAGAAGCAGTCAAGGGTTGCCTAGGGTTAGGGTTAGGCTGAGGGTTAGGCTTAGGGTACGGATTAGGGTACGGGTTCGGGGACGGGTTCGGGTACGGTGTAGGGTATGGGTTAGGGTTAGGGTTAGGGTTAGTGTTACGGATAGGGCTCGGTTTAGGGTACGTGTTAGGATTAGGGTACGTGTTAGGGTTAGGTTAGGAGTTAGGGTTAGGGTACGCGTTAGGGTTATGGTAGTTATTAAACCTATCCCAGTCTCTAGATACCCCTTAGCACGTAAAGGAATATTATTTGATGGTCCAGCCATGGAGAAGAGCTTAGACACTAGGATAAGATTAGGAACACACTCATTATAAAGAAATCACATTAGGATTCTCTTTTTAATCTGTTCCTTAAAACACTAGTACTTAGGAAATCTATTGGAGGCAGAAGCAGTCAAGGGTAGCCTAGGGTTAGGGTTAGGCTGAGGGTTAGGCTTAGGGTACGGCTTAGGGTATGGGTTCGGGGACGGGTTCGTGTATGGTGTAGGGTATGGGTTAGGGTTAGGGTTAGGGTTAGTGTTAGGGTTAGGGCTCGGTTTAGGGTACGGGTTAGGATTAGGGTACGTGTTAGGGTTAGGTTAGGGGTTAGGGTTAGGGTACGCGTTAGGGGTAGGGTAGTTATTAAACCTATCCCACTCTCTAGATACCCCTTAACACGTAAAGGAATATTATTTGGGGGTCCAGTCATGGAGAAGAGTTTAGACACTAGGATAAGATAAGGAACACACACATTATAAAGAAATCACATTAGGATTCTGTTTTTAAGCTGTTCCTTAAAACACTAGTGTTTAGGAAATCTATTGGAGGCAAAAGCATTCAAGGGTAGCCTAGGGTTAGTGTTAGGTTTACGGTTAGTCTTAGGGTACGGCTTAGGGTGCGGGTTCGGTGAGGGGTTCGGGTACGGCGTAGGGTATGGGTTAGGGTTAGGGTTAGGGTTAGTGTTAGGATTAGGGCTCGGTTTAGGGTACGGGTTAGGATTAGGGTACGTGTTAGTTTTAGGGTAGGGGTTAGGGTTAGGGTACACGTTAGGGTTGGGTAGTTATTAAACCTATCCCAGTGTCTAGATACCCCTTAGCACGTAAAGGAATATTATTTGAGGGTCCAGCCATGGAGAAGAGCTTAGACACTAGGATAAGATAAGGAACACACCCATTATAAAGAAATCACATTAGGATTCTCTTTTTAATCTGTTCCTTAAAACACTAGTGCTTAGGAAATCTATTGGAGGCAGAAGCAGTCAAGGGTAGCCTAGGGTTAGGGTTAGGCTGAGGGTTAGGCTTAGGGTACGGCTTAGAGTTTGGGTTCGGGGACGGGTTCGTGTATGGTGTAGGGTATGGGTTAGGGTTAGTGTTAGGGTTAGTGTTAGGGTTAGGGCTCGGTTTAGGGTACGGGTTAGAATTAGGGTACCTGTTAGGGTTAGGGTAGGGGTTAGGGTAAGGGTACGCGTTAAGGTTCGGTAGTTATTAAACCTATCCCAGTCTCTAGATACCCCTTAGCACGTAAAGGAATATTATTTGAGGGTCCAGCCATGGAGAAGAGCTTAGACACAAGGATAAGATAAGGAACACACCCATTATAAAGAAATCACATTAGGATTCTCTTTTTAATCTGTTCCTTAAAACACTAGTGCTTAGGAAATCTATTGGAGGCAGAAGCAGTCAAGGGTAGCCGAGAGTTAGGGTTAGGCTGAGGGTTAGGCTTAGGGTACGGCTTAGGGTACGGGTTCGGTGACGGGTTCGGGTACGGCGTAGGGTATGGGTTAGGGTTAGGGTTACGGTTAGTGTTAGGGTTAGGGCTC
>NW_028124130.1:0-30241 GCF_965194825.1 Balaenoptera physalus | reverse complement strand
CAAAGGGGTTGTGGAGAATTGCGTACCCTCAGCTCTAAGTGGGATGTAAACTGGTAAGAGCCATCAATGAAAACAGAATGGAGGAGCCTTCACAAGGTAAACATTGAGCTACGATTCAATCCAGCAGGCCCACTGCTGGGCCTATCACCTGAGAAGACAAAAATCAAAAAGACCCAGGCTAGCAATCCTGCCTTGCAGCAATATTTACCACAGCCAAGACTTGGAAGCAACCAAAATGTCCATCAACAGATGAATGCACAAAGAAGAAGTGGTCCACGTACACAATGGAATATTACTCTGAGAAAAAATATAAATTAAGTTTTATAAACAAACATAAGGAAGGAGACATAAGCTTTTGGAGGTTTATCGGGGCACATTCCACTCTAATGTAAAACCGAGAAACACAACTTTCAGGAAGATTCTGTTTCCCTAGTAACCAGAGTGTGTAATGTAGAAATGCTACCGCCCTGTGGCTGTTACCCACAACAGCAGCTTTAAAAGCTGTGCTAATGCTCACTTCATATTCACAAGAACTGCGGGGCGGCAAATGACACCTGCCGTCGAAATGCCTTTTTTTGTTTGTTTTAATGTCTTGAGGGAGGTAATCGCCAAAAAAATTCAAAATGTGGCACATACTACATGAAAACAATTTGAATATGTAAGTTTTACTCTTTAAAAAGAAAGAAAAAGCATATGGCTAATATCTCAATATAAGGAATTATTAGACGCATGCAAATTCAACCACAAAAAGGTATCAGCTCATTCCAGTGAGAATGACCATCAGCAAAAACAACTACAAACAATAAATGCCGAAGGGGTTGTGGAGAAATGCATACTCTCAACTTTAAGTGGGATGTAAACTGGTAACAGCCACTAATAAAAACAGAAAAAGGTGTCTTTAAAAGGTAAATTTTGAGCTACCATATGATTCAGCGGGCCCAATCCTGGGCCTATGATCTAGGAAGACAGAATTGAATGACACAGGCAGGCAATACTGCACTGTAGCAGTATTACAATAGACAAGACATGAAAACAACCAAAAAGTCCTTCAAAAGATGAATGGCCAAAGAAGAGCTGGTACATGTACAGATGGAATATTAGCCAAGGAAAAAACGGAAACAACATCGTTTGCAGCACCATAGATGAGTCTACAGGTACTCACACAACTTGAAGTAACTCAGAAAGCGAAAGACACATATCCTATGGTATCACTTATAGGTGTTACCTAAAAATTGATACCCGTGAAGATATTTCCACGAAGAAAGGCAATCACAGATTCATTAAAGAAACTTATGGTTAACCAAATGAAAAGGTGTGAGGATTGGATACATTAGAATACTGGGGTTAACAAAGATATACAAACACATGTGAAATATATAATCGCCAAAGACCTACGGAATTCCAAGAGAAGACTACTCAACATTGTGTCATAACCCACAGGGGAAATGGATCCGAAGATAAATAGATATATGTATCAAAGAACCACATCTTCCACACCTAGAACGAATGAAACATTGTAATCAGATTTGTTGTTACAAAAACTAAAAATAAACATTAAATTAAAAAAATGAACAAGAAGTAATGAGACATAAACTTATGGGGGTTTTAACTGGCACATTCCATTCTACTTTACAACCTAGGAACCCTACTTCCAGGAAGGTTCTGAACACTCTGTATTAATTTATATGGGAAGAGGACCTGTTCATAAATATATATATATATAATGTTCAAATGAACTAGACTGTGTACACCTAGAATAAATAATATTCTAATCATTACCCTGATTAAAAAAATTAAAACAACAAAGAGGATGTACTCAGACATAAATTGATGGGGTTTTTTCCTTGCACATTCCATTCTAATTTACCACCTAGGAACACGACCTCCAGGAAAGCTCTGCTGCCCTAGTAATCCAGTTTGGGAATGGAGAAACGCTGCTGCCGTGTGGCCGTTTCCCACAACAGCAGCTTTCAACCCAGTGTAATGGTCACTAAATAGTAACAACAATTGCAAGCCTGTAAGTGACACACGCCCTCAAAACAAACACTGGCGTCGAAAATCGACCAAAAAATTCAAGAGAGGGCAAGGTTTCAAGAAGACAATTTCAAGAGGTATATTTAACTCACATTTTCTCTTTTCCTTTTTTTTTCTTTAACAAAAAAGACCATGGGAAAAGCTCACCATCAGGAACTAATAAAGACACGCAAATCCAATCTACAAAAACTTTTACCAGACCACAGTCAGAATGATCATCAGCATAAAATCTCTAAACAATAAATAATCAAGGGGTTTTAGAGAACTGAGTACCCTCTAGCTGCTGGTGGGATGTCAAATGGTAACAGTCTGTAGTGAGAAAAGAAAGGAGGTACGTTTAAAGGTAAAAATTGAGCTCACATATGATCTGGTGGGCCCATTACGGGCCCTATCACCTGAGAAGACCAGAATCAAAAGACACAGGCTGACAATCCTACACTGCAGCACTATTTCCCCTAGCCAAGACTTGGAACAACCAAAATGTCCATCAGCAGATGAATCCACAAGGAAGAAGCGGTCCATGTCCACACAGGAATATTATTCCGATTAAAACATATAAATTAAATATAAAAAACAAACCTAAGGAAGGAGACATAAGCTTTGGGGGTGTATCCGTGCACAATCCACTCTAATTTACAACCAAGGAACACTACTTCATAAAGGTACTGTTTCCCTAGTAACCAGAGTGGGGAATGTAGAAATGCTGCCGCCCTGTGGCCGTGTGCCACAACAGCAGCTTTAAAACCTATGCTAAAGGTCACTTCATATTCAAAAGGACTGCAGGGCTATAAATGACACCTGCCAACAAAATGGGTTGAGGGAGGTAATGGCCAAAATATTCAAAATATGGCACCTACTTCAACAAATCATTTGAATAGGTAAGCTGGACTCACTCTGTAAAAAACAAAAAGTATAAGTACATGCCTATAAGCTCAATATAAGGAATTATAAGACATATGCAAATCCAGCCACAAAAAGGTATCAGCTCACATGGGTCAGAATGACCATCATCAAAAATTCTGCAAGCCATAAATGCTGAAGGGGCTGCGGAGAAATGCGTACCCTCATCTTTGAGTGGGACTAAACTGGTAAGAGAAAATCACGTAAACCGAATGGAGGTGCCTTTAACAGGTACACATTGAGGTACCATAGGATTCAGCAGGCACACTCCTGGGCATATGACCTAAGAAGACAGAATTAGAAAGACACAGGCAGGCAAAACTGCACTGCAGCATTATTGCAATAGCCAAGACATGGAAGCTAGCAAAAACTCCATCAACAGATGAATGGAAAAGAAGAACTGGTATATGTACAGGTGCAATATTAGCCCAGGAAAAAAATGTAACAATGCCGGCCGCAGCACCATAGATGAGTCCAGAGGTAATCACAACTTGAAGTAAGTCAGAAAGCGAAGGACACATATCCTATGATATCACTTATCGGCGTTACCTAAAAACGGATACCAATGAAGATTTTTCAGAGAGAAAGGCAATCATACATTCAATCAACAAACGCATGGTTAACCAAATGGAAAGGTGTGAGGATTGGATAAATTAGGATATTGGGATAAACAGAGATATACCAACACATGTGAAATATATAAGCACCAAAGACCTACGGAACACCGAGAGAAGACTACTCAACATTGTGTCATAACCCACATGGGAAATGGATCCGAAGATGAATAGATATATGTATATGTGTAAAACAATGACACCTTGCACACCTAGGAGAAACAAAACATTGTAATCAAATTTGCTGTGATAACAAATAAAAATTAAATTAAGAAAGCCAACAAGAAGTAATGAGACCTAAACTTATGGAGGTTTTTGCTGGCACATTCCATTCTAATTTACAAGTTGGAACGTTACACCCAGGAAGGCTCTTTGGCCCTAGTTAACCAGATTTGGGAATGGAGCACTGCCACAGCCTTGTGACCATCTCCTGCAAAAGCAGATTTAAACACAGTGCTAAGGGTCACTTAATATTCACAAGAATTGCAGCTCTGTAAATGACACCTGCCCTCAAAAGATATCCTGGGTTCAAATATCGACGAAAAAATTCAAAAGAGGGCAACCTTTCAAGAAGACAATTTCAGGAGGCATATTTAACTTATATATTTTTTTCGTTCTATTTTTTGTTTGTTTGTTTAACCATAAAGGCCATGGAAAAAGCTCAACGTCAGGAATTAATAAAGATATGCAAATGCAATCTACAAAAACTTTTACCTGACAACAGTCAGAATGAGCATAAGCAAAAATCTCTAAACAATAAATTCTCAAGGGGTTTTAGAGACCTGTGTGCCCTCTAGCTGCTGGTGGGATGTCAACTGGGAACAGCCAATAGTGAGAACAGAAAGGAGGTGGGTTTAAAGGTAAAAATTGAGCCACCATATGATCTGGTAGGCCCATTACGGGCCCTATCACCTGAGAAGACCAGAATCAAAAGAAACAGGTTGACAATCGTACACTGCAGCACTATTTACCCTAGCCAAGACTTGGAACAACCAAAATTTCCATCAACAGATGAATGCACAAAGAAGAAGTGGTCCACGTACACAAAGGAATATTACTCCGATAAAAAATATAAATGAAATATAAAAAACAAACCTAAGTTAAGGAGACATAAGCTTTGGAGGTGTATCCGTGCACAATCCACTCGAATTTACAACCAAGGAACACTACTTCCAGGCAGGTACTTTTTCCCTCGTAACCAGTGGGGAATGTAGAAATCCTGCCGCCCTGTGGCCCTTTGCCGCAACAGCAGTTTTAAAACCTGTGCTAAAGGACACTTCATATTCCCAAGGACTGCAGGGCTATAAATGACACCTGCCAACAAAATGTGTTGAGGGAGGTAATGGCCAAAAGAATTCAAAATATGGCACATACTTCAAGAAACCATTTGAATAGGTAAGCTGTACTCACTCTTTAAAAAACAACAAAAAAGTACATGGCTATAAGCTCAATATAAGGAATGATAAGACATATGCAAATCCAGCCACAAAAAGGTATCAGCTCACACCGGTCAGAATGACCATCAGCAAAAAAATACAAACAATAAATCCTGAAGGGGTTGTGGCGAAATTCATACCCTCAACTTTAAGTGGCTCGTAAACTGGTAAGTGCCACTAATGAAAACAGAATGGAGCTGCCTTTAAAAGGTAAACATTGAGATACCACATGACCCTGCAGGCCCACTCCTTGGCCTATAACCTAGGGAGACAGAAATATAAAGACACAGGCAGGCAAAACTGCACTTCGGCAGTACTAAAATAGCCAAGACATGGAAAAAACCAAAAAGTCCATCAAGAGAAGAATGGACACAGAAGAACTGGTATGGGTACACATGGAATATTAGTCACGAAAAAAAAATGAAACAATGCAGTTTGCGGAACCATAGATGAGTCTGGAGGTAATCACACAACTTGCAGTAAGTCAGAAGGCGAAAGACACATACCCTATTATATCAATTATAGGTGTTACCTAAAAATTGATACCAATGAAGGTATCTCCACAGAGAAAGGCAATCACAGATTTCTTAAACAAACTTTTGGATAACCAATTGGAAAGTTGTGAAGATTGGCTACATTAGGATATTGGGGTTAACAGAGATATACAAACACAGGTGAAATATATAATCACCAAAGACCTACGGAATTCCAAGAGAAGACTACTCAACACTGTGTCATAACCTACATTGGGTAGGGATCCGAAGATGAATAGATATATGTATATGTGTAAGAAAACCACATCTTGCACACCTAGAACAAACAAAACATTGTAATCAAATTTGCTGTGATAACAAATAAAATTTAAATTAAAAAAACGGACAAGACGTAATGAGACAAACGTATGGGGGGTTTTCCTGGCACATTCCATTCTAATTTACAACCTAGGAACAGGACTTCCAGGAAGGCTCTGTTGCCCTAGTAACCAGATTTGGGCATGGAGAAATGCTGCAGCCTTGTGACCGTATCCTGCAACAGCAGCTGTTAACCCAGGGATAATGGTCACTTAATATTCACAATAATTGCAGACCCGTAAATGACACCTGCCATCAAAAAAAATCCTGGGATCGAAAATAGACCAAGAAATTCAAAACAGGGCAACATTTCAACACGACAATTTCAAAAGGTATATTTTACTCACACTTTTTTTCTTTTCTTTTTAAACAACAACAACAAAAAAGGCGAGGCAGAACGCTCAACATTAGGAATTATTAAAGACATGCAAATCCAGCCTACAAAAATGTATCCGAATGACCATCAGCAAAAATTCTGCAAACAATAAATGCCAAAGGGGTTGTGGAGAATTGCGTACCCTCAGCTCTAAGTGGGATGTAAACTGGTAAGAGCCATCAATGAAAACAGAATGGAGGAGCCTTCACAAGGTAAACATTGAGCTACGATTCAATCCAGCAGGCCCACTGCTGGGCCTATCACCTGAGAAGACAAAAATCAAAAAGACCCAGGCTAGCAATCCTGCCTTGCAGCAATATTTACCACAGCCAAGACTTGGAAGCAACCAAAATGTCCATCAACAGATGAATGCACAAAGAAGAAGTGGTCCACGTACACAATGGAATATTACTCTGAGAAAAAATATAAATTAAGT
This sequence comes from Balaenoptera physalus, assembly GCF_965194825.1. Taxonomy (NCBI): domain Eukaryota; kingdom Metazoa; phylum Chordata; class Mammalia; order Artiodactyla; family Balaenopteridae; genus Balaenoptera; species Balaenoptera physalus. The sequence continues at coordinate 23,594 of NW_028124130.1, read as the reverse complement.
TTTATAAACAAACATAAGGAAGGAGACATAAGCTTTTGGAGGTTTATCGGGGCACATTCCACTCTAATGTAAAACCGAGAAACACAACTTTCAGGAAGATTCTGTTTCCCTAGTAACCAGAGTGTGTAATGTAGAAATGCTACCGCCCTGTGGCTGTTACCCACAACAGCAGCTTTAAAAGCTGTGCTAATGCTCACTTCATATTCACAAGAACTGCGGGGCGGCAAATGACACCTGCCGTCGAAATGCCTTTTTTTGTTTGTTTTAATGTCTTGAGGGAGGTAATCGCCAAAAAAATTCAAAATGTGGCACATACTACATGAAAACAATTTGAATATGTAAGTTTTACTCTTTAAAAAGAAAGAAAAAGCATATGGCTAATATCTCAATATAAGGAATTATTAGACGCATGCAAATTCAACCACAAAAAGGTATCAGCTCATTCCAGTGAGAATGACCATCAGCAAAAACAACTACAAACAATAAATGCCGAAGGGGTTGTGGAGAAATGCATACTCTCAACTTTAAGTGGGATGTAAACTGGTAACAGCCACTAATAAAAACAGAAAAAGGTGTCTTTAAAAGGTAAATTTTGAGCTACCATATGATTCAGCGGGCCCAATCCTGGGCCTATGATCTAGGAAGACAGAATTGAATGACACAGGCAGGCAATACTGCACTGTAGCAGTATTACAATAGACAAGACATGAAAACAACCAAAAAGTCCTTCAAAAGATGAATGGCCAAAGAAGAGCTGGTACATGTACAGATGGAATATTAGCCAAGGAAAAAACGGAAACAACATCGTTTGCAGCACCATAGATGAGTCTACAGGTACTCACACAACTTGAAGTAACTCAGAAAGCGAAAGACACATATCCTATGGTATCACTTATAGGTGTTACCTAAAAATTGATACCCGTGAAGATATTTCCACGAAGAAAGGCAATCACAGATTCATTAAAGAAACTTATGGTTAACCAAATGAAAAGGTGTGAGGATTGGATACATTAGAATACTGGGGTTAACAAAGATATACAAACACATGTGAAATATATAATCGCCAAAGACCTACGGAATTCCAAGAGAAGACTACTCAACATTGTGTCATAACCCACAGGGGAAATGGATCCGAAGATAAATAGATATATGTATCAAAGAACCACATCTTCCACACCTAGAACGAATGAAACATTGTAATCAGATTTGTTGTTACAAAAACTAAAAATAAACATTAAATTAAAAAAATGAACAAGAAGTAATGAGACATAAACTTATGGGGGTTTTAACTGGCACATTCCATTCTACTTTACAACCTAGGAACCCTACTTCCAGGAAGGTTCTGAACACTCTGTATTAATTTATATGGGAAGAGGACCTGTTCATAAATATATATATATATAATGTTCAAATGAACTAGACTGTGTACACCTAGAATAAATAATATTCTAATCATTACCCTGATTAAAAAAATTAAAACAACAAAGAGGATGTACTCAGACATAAATTGATGGGGTTTTTTCCTTGCACATTCCATTCTAATTTACCACCTAGGAACACGACCTCCAGGAAAGCTCTGCTGCCCTAGTAATCCAGTTTGGGAATGGAGAAACGCTGCTGCCGTGTGGCCGTTTCCCACAACAGCAGCTTTCAACCCAGTGTAATGGTCACTAAATAGTAACAACAATTGCAAGCCTGTAAGTGACACACGCCCTCAAAACAAACACTGGCGTCGAAAATCGACCAAAAAATTCAAGAGAGGGCAAGGTTTCAAGAAGACAATTTCAAGAGGTATATTTAACTCACATTTTCTCTTTTCCTTTTTTTTTCTTTAACAAAAAAGACCATGGGAAAAGCTCACCATCAGGAACTAATAAAGACACGCAAATCCAATCTACAAAAACTTTTACCAGACCACAGTCAGAATGATCATCAGCATAAAATCTCTAAACAATAAATAATCAAGGGGTTTTAGAGAACTGAGTACCCTCTAGCTGCTGGTGGGATGTCAAATGGTAACAGTCTGTAGTGAGAAAAGAAAGGAGGTACGTTTAAAGGTAAAAATTGAGCTCACATATGATCTGGTGGGCCCATTACGGGCCCTATCACCTGAGAAGACCAGAATCAAAAGACACAGGCTGACAATCCTACACTGCAGCACTATTTCCCCTAGCCAAGACTTGGAACAACCAAAATGTCCATCAGCAGATGAATCCACAAGGAAGAAGCGGTCCATGTCCACACAGGAATATTATTCCGATTAAAACATATAAATTAAATATAAAAAACAAACCTAAGGAAGGAGACATAAGCTTTGGGGGTGTATCCGTGCACAATCCACTCTAATTTACAACCAAGGAACACTACTTCATAAAGGTACTGTTTCCCTAGTAACCAGAGTGGGGAATGTAGAAATGCTGCCGCCCTGTGGCCGTGTGCCACAACAGCAGCTTTAAAACCTATGCTAAAGGTCACTTCATATTCAAAAGGACTGCAGGGCTATAAATGACACCTGCCAACAAAATGGGTTGAGGGAGGTAATGGCCAAAATATTCAAAATATGGCACCTACTTCAACAAATCATTTGAATAGGTAAGCTGGACTCACTCTGTAAAAAACAAAAAGTATAAGTACATGCCTATAAGCTCAATATAAGGAATTATAAGACATATGCAAATCCAGCCACAAAAAGGTATCAGCTCACATGGGTCAGAATGACCATCATCAAAAATTCTGCAAGCCATAAATGCTGAAGGGGCTGCGGAGAAATGCGTACCCTCATCTTTGAGTGGGACTAAACTGGTAAGAGAAAATCACGTAAACCGAATGGAGGTGCCTTTAACAGGTACACATTGAGGTACCATAGGATTCAGCAGGCACACTCCTGGGCATATGACCTAAGAAGACAGAATTAGAAAGACACAGGCAGGCAAAACTGCACTGCAGCATTATTGCAATAGCCAAGACATGGAAGCTAGCAAAAACTCCATCAACAGATGAATGGAAAAGAAGAACTGGTATATGTACAGGTGCAATATTAGCCCAGGAAAAAAATGTAACAATGCCGGCCGCAGCACCATAGATGAGTCCAGAGGTAATCACAACTTGAAGTAAGTCAGAAAGCGAAGGACACATATCCTATGATATCACTTATCGGCGTTACCTAAAAACGGATACCAATGAAGATTTTTCAGAGAGAAAGGCAATCATACATTCAATCAACAAACGCATGGTTAACCAAATGGAAAGGTGTGAGGATTGGATAAATTAGGATATTGGGATAAACAGAGATATACCAACACATGTGAAATATATAAGCACCAAAGACCTACGGAACACCGAGAGAAGACTACTCAACATTGTGTCATAACCCACATGGGAAATGGATCCGAAGATGAATAGATATATGTATATGTGTAAAACAATGACACCTTGCACACCTAGGAGAAACAAAACATTGTAATCAAATTTGCTGTGATAACAAATAAAAATTAAATTAAGAAAGCCAACAAGAAGTAATGAGACCTAAACTTATGGAGGTTTTTGCTGGCACATTCCATTCTAATTTACAAGTTGGAACGTTACACCCAGGAAGGCTCTTTGGCCCTAGTTAACCAGATTTGGGAATGGAGCACTGCCACAGCCTTGTGACCATCTCCTGCAAAAGCAGATTTAAACACAGTGCTAAGGGTCACTTAATATTCACAAGAATTGCAGCTCTGTAAATGACACCTGCCCTCAAAAGATATCCTGGGTTCAAATATCGACGAAAAAATTCAAAAGAGGGCAACCTTTCAAGAAGACAATTTCAGGAGGCATATTTAACTTATATATTTTTTTCGTTCTATTTTTTGTTTGTTTGTTTAACCATAAAGGCCATGGAAAAAGCTCAACGTCAGGAATTAATAAAGATATGCAAATGCAATCTACAAAAACTTTTACCTGACAACAGTCAGAATGAGCATAAGCAAAAATCTCTAAACAATAAATTCTCAAGGGGTTTTAGAGACCTGTGTGCCCTCTAGCTGCTGGTGGGATGTCAACTGGGAACAGCCAATAGTGAGAACAGAAAGGAGGTGGGTTTAAAGGTAAAAATTGAGCCACCATATGATCTGGTAGGCCCATTACGGGCCCTATCACCTGAGAAGACCAGAATCAAAAGAAACAGGTTGACAATCGTACACTGCAGCACTATTTACCCTAGCCAAGACTTGGAACAACCAAAATTTCCATCAACAGATGAATGCACAAAGAAGAAGTGGTCCACGTACACAAAGGAATATTACTCCGATAAAAAATATAAATGAAATATAAAAAACAAACCTAAGTTAAGGAGACATAAGCTTTGGAGGTGTATCCGTGCACAATCCACTCGAATTTACAACCAAGGAACACTACTTCCAGGCAGGTACTTTTTCCCTCGTAACCAGTGGGGAATGTAGAAATCCTGCCGCCCTGTGGCCCTTTGCCGCAACAGCAGTTTTAAAACCTGTGCTAAAGGACACTTCATATTCCCAAGGACTGCAGGGCTATAAATGACACCTGCCAACAAAATGTGTTGAGGGAGGTAATGGCCAAAAGAATTCAAAATATGGCACATACTTCAAGAAACCATTTGAATAGGTAAGCTGTACTCACTCTTTAAAAAACAACAAAAAAGTACATGGCTATAAGCTCAATATAAGGAATGATAAGACATATGCAAATCCAGCCACAAAAAGGTATCAGCTCACACCGGTCAGAATGACCATCAGCAAAAAAATACAAACAATAAATCCTGAAGGGGTTGTGGCGAAATTCATACCCTCAACTTTAAGTGGCTCGTAAACTGGTAAGTGCCACTAATGAAAACAGAATGGAGCTGCCTTTAAAAGGTAAACATTGAGATACCACATGACCCTGCAGGCCCACTCCTTGGCCTATAACCTAGGGAGACAGAAATATAAAGACACAGGCAGGCAAAACTGCACTTCGGCAGTACTAAAATAGCCAAGACATGGAAAAAACCAAAAAGTCCATCAAGAGAAGAATGGACACAGAAGAACTGGTATGGGTACACATGGAATATTAGTCACGAAAAAAAAATGAAACAATGCAGTTTGCGGAACCATAGATGAGTCTGGAGGTAATCACACAACTTGCAGTAAGTCAGAAGGCGAAAGACACATACCCTATTATATCAATTATAGGTGTTACCTAAAAATTGATACCAATGAAGGTATCTCCACAGAGAAAGGCAATCACAGATTTCTTAAACAAACTTTTGGATAACCAATTGGAAAGTTGTGAAGATTGGCTACATTAGGATATTGGGGTTAACAGAGATATACAAACACAGGTGAAATATATAATCACCAAAGACCTACGGAATTCCAAGAGAAGACTACTCAACACTGTGTCATAACCTACATTGGGTAGGGATCCGAAGATGAATAGATATATGTATATGTGTAAGAAAACCACATCTTGCACACCTAGAACAAACAAAACATTGTAATCAAATTTGCTGTGATAACAAATAAAATTTAAATTAAAAAAACGGACAAGACGTAATGAGACAAACGTATGGGGGGTTTTCCTGGCACATTCCATTCTAATTTACAACCTAGGAACAGGACTTCCAGGAAGGCTCTGTTGCCCTAGTAACCAGATTTGGGCATGGAGAAATGCTGCAGCCTTGTGACCGTATCCTGCAACAGCAGCTGTTAACCCAGGGATAATGGTCACTTAATATTCACAATAATTGCAGACCCGTAAATGACACCTGCCATCAAAAAAAATCCTGGGATCGAAAATAGACCAAGAAATTCAAAACAGGGCAACATTTCAACACGACAATTTCAAAAGGTATATTTTACTCACACTTTTTTTCTTTTCTTTTTAAACAACAACAACAAAAAAGGCGAGGCAGAACGCTCAACATTAGGAATTATTAAAGACATGCAAATCCAGCCTACAAAAATGTATCCGAATGACCATCAGCAAAAATTCTGCAAACAATAAATGCCAAAGGGGTTGTGGAGAATTGCGTACCCTCAGCTCTAAGTGGGATGTAAACTGGTAAGAGCCATCAATGAAAACAGAATGGAGGAGCCTTCACAAGGTAAACATTGAGCTACGATTCAATCCAGCAGGCCCACTGCTGGGCCTATCACCTGAGAAGACAAAAATCAAAAAGACCCAGGCTAGCAATCCTGCCTTGCAGCAATATTTACCACAGCCAAGACTTGGAAGCAACCAAAATGTCCATCAACAGATGAATGCACAAAGAAGAAGTGGTCCACGTACACAATGGAATATTACTCTGAGAAAAAATATAAATTAAGTTTTATAAACAAACATAAGGAAGGAGACATAAGCTTTTGGAGGTTTATCGGGGCACATTCCACTCTAATGTAAAACCGAGAAACACAACTTTCAGGAAGATTCTGTTTCCCTAGTAACCAGAGTGTGTAATGTAGAAATGCTACCGCCCTGTGGCTGTTACCCACAACAGCAGCTTTAAAAGCTGTGCTAATGCTCACTTCATATTCACAAGAACTGCGGGGCGGCAAATGACACCTGCCGTCGAAATGCCTTTTTTTGTTTGTTTTAATGTCTTGAGGGAGGTAATCGCCAAAAAAATTCAAAATGTGGCACATACTACATGAAAACAATTTGAATATGTAAGTTTTACTCTTTAAAAAGAAAGAAAAAGCATATGGCTAATATCTCAATATAAGGAATTATTAGACGCATGCAAATTCAACCACAAAAAGGTATCAGCTCATTCCAGTGAGAATGACCATCAGCAAAAACAACTACAAACAATAAATGCCGAAGGGGTTGTGGAGAAATGCATACTCTCAACTTTAAGTGGGATGTAAACTGGTAACAGCCACTAATAAAAACAGAAAAAGGTGTCTTTAAAAGGTAAATTTTGAGCTACCATATGATTCAGCGGGCCCAATCCTGGGCCTATGATCTAGGAAGACAGAATTGAATGACACAGGCAGGCAATACTGCACTGTAGCAGTATTACAATAGACAAGACATGAAAACAACCAAAAAGTCCTTCAAAAGATGAATGGCCAAAGAAGAGCTGGTACATGTACAGATGGAATATTAGCCAAGGAAAAAACGGAAACAACATCGTTTGCAGCACCATAGATGAGTCTACAGGTACTCACACAACTTGAAGTAACTCAGAAAGCGAAAGACACATATCCTATGGTATCACTTATAGGTGTTACCTAAAAATTGATACCCGTGAAGATATTTCCACGAAGAAAGGCAATCACAGATTCATTAAAGAAACTTATGGTTAACCAAATGAAAAGGTGTGAGGATTGGATACATTAGAATACTGGGGTTAACAAAGATATACAAACACATGTGAAATATATAATCGCCAAAGACCTACGGAATTCCAAGAGAAGACTACTCAACATTGTGTCATAACCCACAGGGGAAATGGATCCGAAGATAAATAGATATATGTATCAAAGAACCACATCTTCCACACCTAGAACGAATGAAACATTGTAATCAGATTTGTTGTTACAAAAACTAAAAATAAACATTAAATTAAAAAAATGAACAAGAAGTAATGAGACATAAACTTATGGGGGTTTTAACTGGCACATTCCATTCTACTTTACAACCTAGGAACCCTACTTCCAGGAAGGTTCTGAACACTCTGTATTAATTTATATGGGAAGAGGACCTGTTCATAAATATATATATATATAATGTTCAAATGAACTAGACTGTGTACACCTAGAATAAATAATATTCTAATCATTACCCTGATTAAAAAAATTAAAACAACAAAGAGGATGTACTCAGACATAAATTGATGGGGTTTTTTCCTTGCACATTCCATTCTAATTTACCACCTAGGAACACGACCTCCAGGAAAGCTCTGCTGCCCTAGTAATCCAGTTTGGGAATGGAGAAACGCTGCTGCCGTGTGGCCGTTTCCCACAACAGCAGCTTTCAACCCAGTGTAATGGTCACTAAATAGTAACAACAATTGCAAGCCTGTAAGTGACACACGCCCTCAAAACAAACACTGGCGTCGAAAATCGACCAAAAAATTCAAGAGAGGGCAAGGTTTCAAGAAGACAATTTCAAGAGGTATATTTAACTCACATTTTCTCTTTTCCTTTTTTTTTCTTTAACAAAAAAGACCATGGGAAAAGCTCACCATCAGGAACTAATAAAGACACGCAAATCCAATCTACAAAAACTTTTACCAGACCACAGTCAGAATGATCATCAGCATAAAATCTCTAAACAATAAATAATCAAGGGGTTTTAGAGAACTGAGTACCCTCTAGCTGCTGGTGGGATGTCAAATGGTAACAGTCTGTAGTGAGAAAAGAAAGGAGGTACGTTTAAAGGTAAAAATTGAGCTCACATATGATCTGGTGGGCCCATTACGGGCCCTATCACCTGAGAAGACCAGAATCAAAAGACACAGGCTGACAATCCTACACTGCAGCACTATTTCCCCTAGCCAAGACTTGGAACAACCAAAATGTCCATCAGCAGATGAATCCACAAGGAAGAAGCGGTCCATGTCCACACAGGAATATTATTCCGATTAAAACATATAAATTAAATATAAAAAACAAACCTAAGGAAGGAGACATAAGCTTTGGGGGTGTATCCGTGCACAATCCACTCTAATTTACAACCAAGGAACACTACTTCATAAAGGTACTGTTTCCCTAGTAACCAGAGTGGGGAATGTAGAAATGCTGCCGCCCTGTGGCCGTGTGCCACAACAGCAGCTTTAAAACCTATGCTAAAGGTCACTTCATATTCAAAAGGACTGCAGGGCTATAAATGACACCTGCCAACAAAATGGGTTGAGGGAGGTAATGGCCAAAATATTCAAAATATGGCACCTACTTCAACAAATCATTTGAATAGGTAAGCTGGACTCACTCTGTAAAAAACAAAAAGTATAAGTACATGCCTATAAGCTCAATATAAGGAATTATAAGACATATGCAAATCCAGCCACAAAAAGGTATCAGCTCACATGGGTCAGAATGACCATCATCAAAAATTCTGCAAGCCATAAATGCTGAAGGGGCTGCGGAGAAATGCGTACCCTCATCTTTGAGTGGGACTAAACTGGTAAGAGAAAATCACGTAAACCGAATGGAGGTGCCTTTAACAGGTACACATTGAGGTACCATAGGATTCAGCAGGCACACTCCTGGGCATATGACCTAAGAAGACAGAATTAGAAAGACACAGGCAGGCAAAACTGCACTGCAGCATTATTGCAAGAGCCAAGACATGGAAGCTAGCAAAAACTCCATCAACAGATGAATGGAAAAGAAGAACTGGTATATGTACAGGTGCAATATTAGCCCAGGAAAAAAATGTAACAATGCCGGCCGCAGCACCATAGATGAGTCCAGAGGTAATCACAACTTGAAGTAAGTCAGAAAGCGAAGGACACATATCCTATGATATCACTTATCGGCGTTACCTAAAAACGGATACCAATGAAGATTTTTCAGAGAGAAAGGCAATCATACATTCAATCAACAAACGCATGGTTAACCAAATGGAAAGGTGTGAGGATTGGATAAATTAGGATATTGGGATAAACAGAGATATACCAACACATGTGAAATATATAAGCACCAAAGACCTACGGAACACCGAGAGAAGACTACTCAACATTGTGTCATAACCCACATGGGAAATGGATCCGAAGATGAATAGATATATGTATATGTGTAAAACAATGACACCTTGCACACCTAGGAGAAACAAAACATTGTAATCAAATTTGCTGTGATAACAAATAAAAATTAAATTAAGAAAGCCAACAAGAAGTAATGAGACCTAAACTTATGGAGGTTTTTGCTGGCACATTCCATTCTAATTTACAAGTTGGAACGTTACACCCAGGAAGGCTCTTTGGCCCTAGTTAACCAGATTTGGGAATGGAGCACTGCCACAGCCTTGTGACCATCTCCTGCAAAAGCAGATTTAAACACAGTGCTAAGGGTCACTTAATATTCACAAGAATTGCAGCTCTGTAAATGACACCTGCCCTCAAAAGATATCCTGGGTTCAAATATCGACGAAAAAATTCAAAAGAGGGCAACCTTTCAAGAAGACAATTTCAGGAGGCATATTTAACTTATATATTTTTTTCGTTCTATTTTTTGTTTGTTTGTTTAACCATAAAGGCCATGGAAAAAGCTCAACGTCAGGAATTAATAAAGATATGCAAATGCAATCTACAAAAACTTTTACCTGACAACAGTCAGAATGAGCATAAGCAAAAATCTCTAAACAATAAATTCTCAAGGGGTTTTAGAGACCTGTGTGCCCTCTAGCTGCTGGTGGGATGTCAACTGGGAACAGCCAATAGTGAGAACAGAAAGGAGGTGGGTTTAAAGGTAAAAATTGAGCCACCATATGATCTGGTAGGCCCATTACGGGCCCTATCACCTGAGAAGACCAGAATCAAAAGAAACAGGTTGACAATCGTACACTGCAGCACTATTTACCCTAGCCAAGACTTGGAACAACCAAAATTTCCATCAACAGATGAATGCACAAAGAAGAAGTGGTCCACGTACACAAAGGAATATTACTCCGATAAAAAATATAAATGAAATATAAAAAACAAACCTAAGTTAAGGAGACATAAGCTTTGGAGGTGTATCCGTGCACAATCCACTCGAATTTACAACCAAGGAACACTACTTCCAGGCAGGTACTTTTTCCCTCGTAACCAGTGGGGAATGTAGAAATCCTGCCGCCCTGTGGCCCTTTGCCGCAACAGCAGTTTTAAAACCTGTGCTAAAGGACACTTCATATTCCCAAGGACTGCAGGGCTATAAATGACACCTGCCAACAAAATGTGTTGAGGGAGGTAATGGCCAAAAGAATTCAAAATATGGCACATACTTCAAGAAACCATTTGAATAGGTAAGCTGTACTCACTCTTTAAAAAACAACAAAAAAGTACATGGCTATAAGCTCAATATAAGGAATGATAAGACATATGCAAATCCAGCCACAAAAAGGTATCAGCTCACACCGGTCAGAATGACCATCAGCAAAAAAATACAAACAATAAATCCTGAAGGGGTTGTGGCGAAATTCATACCCTCAACTTTAAGTGGCTCGTAAACTGGTAAGTGCCACTAATGAAAACAGAATGGAGCTGCCTTTAAAAGGTAAACATTGAGATACCACATGACCCTGCAGGCCCACTCCTTGGCCTATAACCTAGGGAGACAGAAATATAAAGACACAGGCAGGCAAAACTGCACTTCGGCAGTACTAAAATAGCCAAGACATGGAAAAAACCAAAAAGTCCATCAAGAGAAGAATGGACACAGAAGAACTGGTATGGGTACACATGGAATATTAGTCACGAAAAAAAAATGAAACAATGCAGTTTGCGGAACCATAGATGAGTCTGGAGGTAATCACACAACTTGCAGTAAGTCAGAAGGCGAAAGACACATACCCTATTATATCAATTATAGGTGTTACCTAAAAATTGATACCAATGAAGGTATCTCCACAGAGAAAGGCAATCACAGATTTCTTAAACAAACTTTTGGATAACCAATTGGAAAGTTGTGAAGATTGGCTACATTAGGATATTGGGGTTAACAGAGATATACAAACACAGGTGAAATATATAATCACCAAAGACCTACGGAATTCCAAGAGAAGACTACTCAACACTGTGTCATAACCTACATTGGGTAGGGATCCGAAGATGAATAGATATATGTATATGTGTAAGAAAACCACATCTTGCACACCTAGAACAAACAAAACATTGTAATCAAATTTGCTGTGATAACAAATAAAATTTAAATTAAAAAAACGGACAAGACGTAATGAGACAAACGTATGGGGGGTTTTCCTGGCACATTCCATTCTAATTTACAACCTAGGAACAGGACTTCCAGGAAGGCTCTGTTGCCCTAGTAACCAGATTTGGGCATGGAGAAATGCTGCAGCCTTGTGACCGTATCCTGCAACAGCAGCTGTTAACCCAGGGATAATGGTCACTTAATATTCACAATAATTGCAGACCCGTAAATGACACCTGCCATCAAAAAAAATCCTGGGATCGAAAATAGACCAAGAAATTCAAAACAGGGCAACATTTCAACACGACAATTTCAAAAGGTATATTTTACTCACACTTTTTTTCTTTTCTTTTTAAACAACAACAACAAAAAAGGCGTGGCAGAACGCTCAACATTAGGAATTATTAAAGACATGCAAATCCAGCCTACAAAAACGTATCCGAATGACCATCAGCAAAAATTCTGCAAACAATAAATGCCAAAGGGGTTGTGGAGAATTGCGTACCCTCAGCTCTAAGTGGGATGTAAACTGGTAAGAGCCATCAATGAAAACAGAATGGAGGAGCCTTCACAAGGTAAACATTGAGCTACGATTCAATCCAGCAGGCCCACTGCTGGGCCTATCACCTGAGAAGACAAAAATCAAAAAGACCCAGGCTAGCAATCCTGCCTTGCAGCAATATTTACCACAGCCAAGACTTGGAAGCAACCAAAATGTCCATCAACAGATGAATGCACAAAGAAGAAGTGGTCCACGTACACAATGGAATATTACTCTGAGAAAAAATATAAATTAAGTTTTATAAACAAACATAAGGAAGGAGACATAAGCTTTTGGAGGTTTATCGGGGCACATTCCACTCTAATGTAAAACCGAGAAACACAACTTTCAGGAAGATTCTGTTTCCCTAGTAACCAGAGTGTGTAATGTAGAAATGCTACCGCCCTGTGGCTGTTACCCACAACAGCAGCTTTAAAAGCTGTGCTAATGCTCACTTCATATTCACAAGAACTGCGGGGCGGCAAATGACACCTGCCGTCGAAATGCCTTTTTTTGTTTGTTTTAATGTCTTGAGGGAGGTAATCGCCAAAAAAATTCAAAATGTGGCACATACTACATGAAAACAATTTGAATATGTAAGTTTTACTCTTTAAAAAGAAAGAAAAAGCATATGGCTAATATCTCAATATAAGGAATTATTAGACGCATGCAAATTCAACCACAAAAAGGTATCAGCTCATTCCAGTGAGAATGACCATCAGCAAAAACAACTACAAACAATAAATGCCGAAGGGGTTGTGGAGAAATGCATACTCTCAACTTTAAGTGGGATGTAAACTGGTAACAGCCACTAATAAAAACAGAAAAAGGTGTCTTTAAAAGGTAAATTTTGAGCTACCATATGATTCAGCGGGCCCAATCCTGGGCCTATGATCTAGGAAGACAGAATTGAATGACACAGGCAGGCAATACTGCACTGTAGCAGTATTACAATAGACAAGACATGAAAACAACCAAAAAGTCCTTCAAAAGATGAATGGCCAAAGAAGAGCTGGTACATGTACAGATGGAATATTAGCCAAGGAAAAAACGGAAACAACATCGTTTGCAGCACCATAGATGAGTCTACAGGTACTCACACAACTTGAAGTAACTCAGAAAGCGAAAGACACATATCCTATGGTATCACTTATAGGTGTTACCTAAAAATTGATACCCGTGAAGATATTTCCACGAAGAAAGGCAATCACAGATTCATTAAAGAAACTTATGGTTAACCAAATGAAAAGGTGTGAGGATTGGATACATTAGAATACTGGGGTTAACAAAGATATACAAACACATGTGAAATATATAATCGCCAAAGACCTACGGAATTCCAAGAGAAGACTACTCAACATTGTGTCATAACCCACAGGGGAAATGGATCCGAAGATAAATAGATATATGTATCAAAGAACCACATCTTCCACACCTAGAACGAATGAAACATTGTAATCAGATTTGTTGTTACAAAAACTAAAAATAAACATTAAATTAAAAAAATGAACAAGAAGTAATGAGACATAAACTTATGGGGGTTTTAACTGGCACATTCCATTCTACTTTACAACCTAGGAACCCTACTTCCAGGAAGGTTCTGAACACTCTGTATTAATTTATATGGGAAGAGGACCTGTTCATAAATATATATATATATAATGTTCAAATGAACTAGACTGTGTACACCTAGAATAAATAATATTCTAATCATTACCCTGATTAAAAAAATTAAAACAACAAAGAGGATGTACTCAGACATAAATTGATGGGGTTTTTTCCTTGCACATTCCATTCTAATTTACCACCTAGGAACACGACCTCCAGGAAAGCTCTGCTGCCCTAGTAATCCAGTTTGGGAATGGAGAAACGCTGCTGCCGTGTGGCCGTTTCCCACAACAGCAGCTTTCAACCCAGTGTAATGGTCACTAAATAGTAACAACAATTGCAAGCCTGTAAGTGACACACGCCCTCAAAACAAACACTGGCGTCGAAAATCGACCAAAAAATTCAAGAGAGGGCAAGGTTTCAAGAAGACAATTTCAAGAGGTATATTTAACTCACATTTTCTCTTTTCTTTTTTTTGTTTAACAAAAAAGACCATGGGAAAAGCTCACCATCAGGAACTAATAAAGACACGCAAATCCAATCTACAAAAACTTTTACCAGACCACAGTCAGAATGATCATCAGCAAAAAATCTCTAAACAATAAAAAATCAACGGGTTTTAGAGAACTGAGTACCCTCTAGCTGCTGGTGATATGTCAAATGGTAACAGTCTGTAGTGAGAAAAGAAAGGAGGTACGTTTAAAGGTAAAAATTGAGCTCACATATGATCTGGTGGGCCCATTACGGGCCCTATCACCTGAGAAGACCAGAATCAAAAGACACAGGCTGACAATCCTACACTGCAGCACTATTTCCCCTAGCCAAGACTTGGAACAACCAAAATGTCCATCAGCAGATGAATCCACAAGGAAGAAGCGGTCCATGTCCACACAGGAATATTATTCCGATTAAAACATATAAATTAAATATAAAAAACAAACCTAAGGAAGGAGACATAAGCTTTGGGGGTGTATCCGTGCACAATCCACTCTAATTTACAACCAAGGAACACTACTTCATAAAGGTACTGTTTCCCTAGTAACCAGAGTGGGGAATGTAGAAATGCTGCCGCCCTGTGGCCGTGTGCCACAACAGCAGCTTTAAAACCTATGCTAAAGGTCACTTCATATTCAAAAGGACTGCAGGGCTATAAATGACACCTGCCAACAAAATGGGTTGAGGGAGGTAATGGCCAAAATATTCAAAATATGGCACCTACTTCAACAAATCATTTGAATAGGTAAGCTGGACTCACTCTGTAAAAAACAAAAAGTATAAGTACATGCCTATAAGCTCAATATAAGGAATTATAAGACATATGCAAATCCAGCCACAAAAAGGTATCAGCTCACATGGGTCAGAATGACCATCATCAAAAATTCTGCAAGCCATAAATGCTGAAGGGGCTGCGGAGAAATGCGTACCCTCATCTTTGAGTGGGACTAAACTGGTAAGAGAAAATCACGTAAACCGAATGGAGGTGCCTTTAACAGGTACACATTGAGGTACCATAGGATTCAGCAGGCACACTCCTGGGCATATGACCTAAGAAGACAGAATTAGAAAGACACAGGCAGGCAAAACTGCACTGCAGCATTATTGCAATAGCCAAGACATGGAAGCTAGCAAAAACTCCATCAACAGATGAATGGAAAAGAAGAACTGGTATATGTACAGGTGCAATATTAGCCCAGGAAAAAAATGCAACAATGCCGGCCGCAGCACCATAGATGAGTCCAGAGGTAATCACAACTTGAAGTAAGTCAGAAAGCGAAGGACACATATCCTATGATATCACTTATCGGCGTTACCTAAAAACGGATACCAATGAAGATTTTTCAGAGAGAAAGGCAATCATACATTCAATCAACAAACGCATGGTTAACCAAATGGAAAGGTGTGAGGATTGGATAAATTAGGATATTGGGATAAACAGAGATATACCAACACATGTGAAATATATAAGCACCAAAGACCTACGGAACACCGAGAGAAGACTACTCAACATTGTGTCATAACCCACATGGGAAATGGATCCGAAGATGAATAGATATATGTATATGTGTAAAACAATGACACCTTGCACACCTAGGAGAAACAAAACATTGTAATCAAATTTGCTGTGATAACAAATAAAAATTAAATTAAGAAAGCCAACAAGAAGTAATGAGACCTAAACTTATGGAGGTTTTTGCTGGCACATTCCATTCTAATTTACAAGTTGGAACGTTACACCCAGGAAGGCTCTTTGGCCCTAGTTAACCAGATTTGGGAATGGAGCACTGCCACAGCCTTGTGACCATCTCCTGCAAAAGCAGATTTAAACACAGTGCTAAGGGTCACTTAATATTCACAAGAATTGCAGCTCTGTAAATGACACCTGCCCTCAAAAGATATCCTGGGTTCAAATATCGACGAAAAAATTCAAAAGAGGGCAACCTTTCAAGAAGACAATTTCAGGAGGCATATTTAACTTATATATTTTTTTCGTTCTATTTTTTGTTTGTTTGTTTAACCATAAAGGCCATGGAAAAAGCTCAACGTCAGGAATTAATAAAGATATGCAAATGCAATCTACAAAAACTTTTACCTGACAACAGTCAGAATGAGCATAAGCAAAAATCTCTAAACAATAAATTCTCAAGGGGTTTTAGAGACCTGTGTGCCCTCTAGCTGCTGGTGGGATGTCAACTGGGAACAGCCAATAGTGAGAACAGAAAGGAGGTGGGTTTAAAGGTAAAAATTGAGCCACCATATGATCTGGTAGGCCCATTACGGGCCCTATCACCTGAGAAGACCAGAATCAAAAGAAACAGGTTGACAATCGTACACTGCAGCACTATTTACCCTAGCCAAGACTTGGAACAACCAAAATTTCCATCAACAGATGAATGCACAAAGAAGAAGTGGTCCACGTACACAAAGGAATATTACTCCGATAAAAAATATAAATGAAATATAAAAAACAAACCTAAGTTAAGGAGACATAAGCTTTGGAGGTGTATCCGTGCACAATCCACTCGAATTTACAACCAAGGAACACTACTTCCAGGCAGGTACTTTTTCCCTCGTAACCAGTGGGGAATGTAGAAATCCTGCCGCCCTGTGGCCCTTTGCCGCAACAGCAGTTTTAAAACCTGTGCTAAAGGACACTTCATATTCCCAAGGACTGCAGGGCTATAAATGACACCTGCCAACAAAATGTGTTGAGGGAGGTAATGGCCAAAAGAATTCAAAATATGGCACATACTTCAAGAAACCATTTGAGTAGGTAAGCTGTACTCACTCTTTAAAAAACAACAAAAAAGTACATGGCTATAAGCTCAATATAAGGAATGATAAGACATATGCAAATCCAGCCACAAAAAGGTATCAGCTCACACCGGTCAGAATGACCATCAGCAAAAAAATACAAACAATAAATCCTGAAGGGGTTGTGGCGAAATTCATACCCTCAACTTTAAGTGGCTCGTAAACTGGTAAGTGCCACTAATGAAAACAGAATGGAGCTGCCTTTAAAAGGTAAACATTGAGATACCACATGACCCTGCAGGCCCACTCCTTGGCCTATAACCTAGGGAGACAGAAATATAAAGACACAGGCAGGCAAAACTGCACTTCGGCAGTACTAAAATAGCCAAGACATGGAAAAAACCAAAAAGTCCATCAAGAGAAGAATGGACACAGAAGAACTGGTATGGGTACACATGGAATATTAGTCACGAAAAAAAAATGAAACAATGCAGTTTGCGGAACCATAGATGAGTCTGGAGGTAATCACACAACTTGCAGTAAGTCAGAAGGCGAAAGACACATACCCTATTATATCAATTATAGGTGTTACCTAAAAATTGATACCAATGAAGGTATCTCCACAGAGAAAGGCAATCACAGATTTCTTAAACAAACTTTTGGATAACCAATTGGAAAGTTGTGAAGATTGGCTACATTAGGATATTGGGGTTAACAGAGATATACAAACACAGGTGAAATATATAATCACCAAAGACCTACGGAATTCCAAGAGAAGACTACTCAACACTGTGTCATAACCTACATTGGGTAGGGATCCGAAGATGAATAGATATATGTATATGTGTAAGAAAACCACATCTTGCACACCTAGAACAAACAAAACATTGTAATCAAATTTGCTGTGATAACAAATAAAATTTAAATTAAAAAAACGGACAAGACGTAATGAGACAAACGTATGGGGGGTTTTCCTGGCACATTCCATTCTAATTTACAACCTAGGAACAGGACTTCCAGGAAGGCTCTGTTGCCCTAGTAACCAGATTTGGGCATGGAGAAATGCTGCAGCCTTGTGACCGTATCCTGCAACAGCAGCTGTTAACCCAGGGATAATGGTCACTTAATATTCACAATAATTGCAGACCCGTAAATGACACCTGCCATCAAAAAAAATCCTGGGATCGAAAATAGACCAAGAAATTCAAAACAGGGCAACATTTCAACACGACAATTTCAAAAGGTATATTTTACTCACACTTTTTTTCTTTTCTTTTTAAACAACAACAACAAAAAAGGCGTGGCAGAACGCTCAACATTAGGAATTATTAAAGACATGCAAATCCAGCCTACAAAAACGTATCCGAATGACCATCAGCAAAAATTCTGCAAACAATAAATGCCAAAGGGGTTGTGGAGAATTGCGTACCCTCAGCTCTAAGTGGGATGTAAACTGGTAAGAGCCATCAATGAAAACAGAATGGAGGAGCCTTCACAAGGTAAACATTGAGCTACGATTCAATCCAGCAGGCCCACTGCTGGGCCTATCACCTGAGAAGACAAAAATCAAAAAGACCCAGGCTAGCAATCCTGCCTTGCAGCAATATTTACCACAGCCAAGACTTGGAAGCAACCAAAATGTCCATCAACAGATGAATGCACAAAGAAGAAGTGGTCCACGTACACAATGGAATATTACTCTGAGAAAAAATATAAATTAAGTTTTATAAACAAACATAAGGAAGGAGACATAAGCTTTTGGAGGTTTATCGGGGCACATTCCACTCTAATGTAAAACCGAGAAACACAACTTTCAGGAAGATTCTGTTTCCCTAGTAACCAGAGTGTGTAATGTAGAAATGCTACCGCCCTGTGGCTGTTACCCACAACAGCAGCTTTAAAAGCTGTGCTAATGCTCACTTCATATTCACAAGAACTGCGGGGCGGCAAATGACACCTGCCGTCGAAATGCCTTTTTTTGTTTGTTTTAATGTCTTGAGGGAGGTAATCGCCAAAAAAATTCAAAATGTGGCACATACTACATGAAAACAATTTGAATATGTAAGTTTTACTCTTTAAAAAGAAAGAAAAAGCATATGGCTAATATCTCAATATAAGGAATTATTAGACGCATGCAAATTCAACCACAAAAAGGTATCAGCTCATTCCAGTGAGAATGACCATCAGCAAAAACAACTACAAACAATAAATGCCGAAGGGGTTGTGGAGAAATGCATACTCTCAACTTTAAGTGGGATGTAAACTGGTAACAGCCACTAATAAAAACAGAAAAAGGTGTCTTTAAAAGGTAAATTTTGAGCTACCATATGATTCAGCGGGCCCAATCCTGGGCCTATGATCTAGGAAGACAGAATTGAATGACACAGGCAGGCAATACTGCACTGTAGCAGTATTACAATAGACAAGACATGAAAACAACCAAAAAGTCCTTCAAAAGATGAATGGCCAAAGAAGAGCTGGTACATGTACAGATGGAATATTAGCCAAGGAAAAAACGGAAACAACATCGTTTGCAGCACCATAGATGAGTCTACAGGTACTCACACAACTTGAAGTAACTCAGAAAGCGAAAGACACATATCCTATGGTATCACTTATAGGTGTTACCTAAAAATTGATACCCGTGAAGATATTTCCACGAAGAAAGGCAATCACAGATTCATTAAAGAAACTTATGGTTAACCAAATGAAAAGGTGTGAGGATTGGATACATTAGAATACTGGGGTTAACAAAGATATACAAACACATGTGAAATATATAATCGCCAAAGACCTACGGAATTCCAAGAGAAGACTACTCAACATTGTGTCATAACCCACAGGGGAAATGGATCCGAAGATAAATAGATATATGTATCAAAGAACCACATCTTCCACACCTAGAACGAATGAAACATTGTAATCAGATTTGTTGTTACAAAAACTAAAAATAAACATTAAATTAAAAAAATGAACAAGAAGTAATGAGACATAAACTTATGGGGGTTTTAACTGGCACATTCCATTCTACTTTACAACCTAGGAACCCTACTTCCAGGAAGGTTCTGAACACTCTGTATTAATTTATATGGGAAGAGGACCTGTTCATAAATATATATATATATAATGTTCAAATGAACTAGACTGTGTACACCTAGAATAAATAATATTCTAATCATTACCCTGATTAAAAAAATTAAAACAACAAAGAGGATGTACTCAGACATAAATTGATGGGGTTTTTTCCTTGCACATTCCATTCTAATTTACCACCTAGGAACACGACCTCCAGGAAAGCTCTGCTGCCCTAGTAATCCAGTTTGGGAATGGAGAAACGCTGCTGCCGTGTGGCCGTTTCCCACAACAGCAGCTTTCAACCCAGTGTAATGGTCACTAAATAGTAACAACAATTGCAAGCCTGTAAGTGACACACGCCCTCAAAACAAACACTGGCGTCGAAAATCGACCAAAAAATTCAAGAGAGGGCAAGGTTTCAAGAAGACAATTTCAAGAGGTATATTTAACTCACATTTTCTCTTTTCTTTTTTTTGTTTAACAAAAAAGACCATGGGAAAAGCTCACCATCAGGAACTAATAAAGACACGCAAATCCAATCTACAAAAACTTTTACCAGACCACAGTCAGAATGATCATCAGCAAAAAATCTCTAAACAATAAAGAATCAACGGGTTTTAGAGAACTGAGTACCCTCTAGCTGCTGGTGATATGTCAAATGGTAACAGTCTGTAGTGAGAAAAGAAAGGAGGTACGTTTAAAGGTAAAAATTGAGCTCACATATGATCTGGTGGGCCCATTACGGGCCCTATCACCTGAGAAGACCAGAATCAAAAGACACAGGCTGACAATCCTACACTGCAGCACTATTTCCCCTAGCCAAGACTTGGAACAACCAAAATGTCCATCAGCAGATGAATCCACAAGGAAGAAGCGGTCCATGTCCACACAGGAATATTATTCCGATTAAAACATATAAATTAAATATAAAAAACAAACCTAAGGAAGGAGACATAAGCTTTGGGGGTGTATCCGTGCACAATCCACTCTAATTTACAACCAAGGAACACTACTTCATAAAGGTACTGTTTCCCTAGTAACCAGAGTGGGGAATGTAGAAATGCTGCCGCCCTGTGGCCGTGTGCCACAACAGCAGCTTTAAAACCTATGCTAAAGGTCACTTCATATTCAAAAGGACTGCAGGGCTATAAATGACACCTGCCAACAAAATGGGTTGAGGGAGGTAATGGCCAAAATATTCAAAATATGGCACCTACTTCAACAAATCATTTGAATAGGTAAGCTGGACTCACTCTGTAAAAAACAAAAAGTATAAGTACATGCCTATAAGCTCAATATAAGGAATTATAAGACATATGCAAATCCAGCCACAAAAAGGTATCAGCTCACATGGGTCAGAATGACCATCATCAAAAATTCTGCAAGCCATAAATGCTGAAGGGGCTGCGGAGAAATGCGTACCCTCATCTTTGAGTGGGACTAAACTGGTAAGAGAAAATCACGTAAACCGAATGGAGGTGCCTTTAACAGGTACACATTGAGGTACCATAGGATTCAGCAGGCACACTCCTGGGCATATGACCTAAGAAGACAGAATTAGAAAGACACAGGCAGGCAAAACTGCACTGCAGCATTATTGCAATAGCCAAGACATGGAAGCTAGCAAAAACTCCATCAACAGATGAATGGAAAAGAAGAACTGGTATATGTACAGGTGCAATATTAGCCCAGGAAAAAAATGCAACAATGCCGGCCGCAGCACCATAGATGAGTCCAGAGGTAATCACAACTTGAAGTAAGTCAGAAAGCGAAGGACACATATCCTATGATATCACTTATCGGCGTTACCTAAAAACGGATACCAATGAAGATTTTTCAGAGAGAAAGGCAATCATACATTCAATCAACAAACGCATGGTTAACCAAATGGAAAGGTGTGAGGATTGGATAAATTAGGATATTGGGATAAACAGAGATATACCAACACATGTGAAATATATAAGCACCAAAGACCTACGGAACACCGAGAGAAGACTACTCAACATTGTGTCATAACCCACATGGGAAATGGATCCGAAGATGAATAGATATATGTATATGTGTAAAACAATGACACCTTGCACACCTAGGAGAAACAAAACATTGTAATCAAATTTGCTGTGATAACAAATAAAAATTAAATTAAGAAAGCCAACAAGAAGTAATGAGACCTAAACTTATGGAGGTTTTTGCTGGCACATTCCATTCTAATTTACAAGTTGGAACGTTACACCCAGGAAGGCTCTTTGGCCCTAGTTAACCAGATTTGGGAATGGAGCACTGCCACAGCCTTGTGACCATCTCCTGCAAAAGCAGATTTAAACACAGTGCTAAGGGTCACTTAATATTCACAAGAATTGCAGCTCTGTAAATGACACCTGCCCTCAAAAAATATCCTGGGTTCAAATATCGACGAAAAAATTCAAAAGAGGGCAACCTTTCAAGAAGACAATTTCAGGAGGCATATTTAACTTATATATTTTTTTCGTTCTATTTTTTGTTTGTTTGTTTAACCATAAAGGCCATGGAAAAAGCTCAACGTCAGGAATTAATAAAGATATGCAAATGCAATCTACAAAAACTTTTACCTGACAACAGTCAGAATGAGCATAAGCAAAAATCTCTAAACAATAAATTCTCAAGGGGTTTTAGAGACCTGTGTGCCCTCTAGCTGCTGGTGGGATGTCAACTGGGAACAGCCAATAGTGAGAACAGAAAGGAGGTGGGTTTAAAGGTAAAAATTGAGCCACCATATGATCTGGTAGGCCCATTACGGGCCCTATCACCTGAGAAGACCAGAATCAAAAGAAACAGGTTGACAATCGTACACTGCAGCACTATTTACCCTAGCCAAGACTTGGAACAACCAAAATTTCCATCAACAGATGAATGCACAAAGAAGAAGTGGTCCACGTACACAAAGGAATATTACTCCGATAAAAAATATAAATGAAATATAAAAAACAAACCTAAGTTAAGGAGACATAAGCTTTGGAGGTGTATCCGTGCACAATCCACTCGAATTTACAACCAAGGAACACTACTTCCAGGCAGGTACTTTTTCCCTCGTAACCAGTGGGGAATGTAGAAATCCTGCCGCCCTGTGGCCCTTTGCCGCAACAGCAGTTTTAAAACCTGTGCTAAAGGACACTTCATATTCCCAAGGACTGCAGGGCTATAAATGACACCTGCCAACAAAATGTGTTGAGGGAGGTAATGGCCAAAAGAATTCAAAATATGGCACATACTTCAAGAAACCATTT
>NW_028124131.1:0-30307 GCF_965194825.1 Balaenoptera physalus | reverse complement strand
CTGACAAGACTGAGGTGATATATCTCGTAGTTTTGATTTGCATTTTACTGCCGATTAGCTATGTTTAGCATCTTTGTGAGTTCTGGCTGTCTATCTGTATTTTTTCCTTGGAAAAATGTCTATTTAGGTCTTCTCATTTTTTTAAAAAAGATTTTGGGTGTTCTTTTGATATTGAGTTGTATGTGCTGTTTCTGTAGTTTAGATATGAACCCTTGCTTGGTCATCTTTTTGGTGTTAACCTCTTATCATGTGCAAATATTGTGTCTCCTTCAGCAGGTTGTCTTTTCATTTTGTCTTTGGTTTCCTTTGCTGTGCAAAATCTTTTAAGTTTAGTGAAGTCCCATTTGTTTATTTTTGCTTTTGTTTCATTTGCCTTAGTAGACTGAACCTAAAACTGTTGCTATCATTTATGTTGAAGAATGTTGTATACTTTCCTCTAGGGGTTTTATGGTTTCTGGTCCTACATTTAGGTGGTTATTCAGTTTTGCATTTATTTTATATATGCTGTGCTAAAATAATCTAATTTTATTCTTCTCCATCTAGCTGTCCAGTTTTCCCAGTACCACTTATTGAAGAGACAGTTTTTTCTCCATATTGCCTGCTTTGTCATAAATCAATTAAATATAAGTGTGTGGGCTTATTTCTGGGATCTCTGTTCTCTTCCAGTGATCTTTGTGTCTGTTTTTGCTCCGGTACGATTCTCTCTGATTACTGTCACTTTGCAGTATAGTCTGAAGTCAAGGTGCGTGATGCCTCCAGCTCTGTTCTTTCTCAAGATTGTTTGGCTATTTGGGATCTTTGTGTTTCTATACAAATTTTAAAATTACTTTTTCAAGTTCTGTGCAAATGCTTTGGTATTCTGATAGGGATTGCATTAAATCTGTAGATTGTCTTTGGTAGTATGGTTATTTTAAGAGTATTAATTCTTCCAGTCTATGCACATGCTATATTTTACCATCATTTTGTGTTGTCTTCAACTTCTTTCACCAATGGCTGATAGATTTCTGCGCACATGTCTTTTACCTGCTTAGGTGTGTTTATTCGTAGGTATCTTATTCTTTTTGATGTGATTGCATATGGTGTTGTTTTCTTAATTTTTCTTTCTGACAGCTTTGAGGTTTTTTTTTTCTTCTTTTTCTAATTCCTTCAGGTGTAATGTTATGTTGTTTATTTGATATTTTTCTTGATTCCTAAGAATAAGCTTGTATCATTATAACATCCCCCCGTGAACTGTGTTGGCTCTGTCCCATAGATTTTGGATCATTGTGTGTTCGTTTTCATTTGTCTTTGGTATTTTTGGAATCCCTCTTTAATTTCTTCAGTGTTCCTTTCTTCCCCTTTTATTCCCTTCATCTGTGATGTGAGGACTATCTTTAATATTATGTTTGGATTTCTTTCAGTTTTGTGTATTTGTGTTTGTGTGTGTGTGTGTGTGTGTGATTATTTAAGTTGCTGAGCTCTTAATTTCACTTGGAAACTACCAACCCTGCATTGTTACTCTCCTCCCCCACAGTTGCTGAATTTGACCTTATATTTTACATCTACTTGTTTGTGTGTCCCTTAACTTCTTATTGTGAATATAGATTTTATTACTGTTTTCTTTCATCCGTCCCATTAGCTGTGTACATGGTTGATTTACTACCTTTGTTGAATATTTACCTTAGCAAATGAGCTTTTTCCTTTAGTAAGTTTCCTTTCCTAATTTTTATGTTTCAGTCGTGACCATTTCTGTTTCACTTAGAAAAGCCCCTTTAAGATTTCTCATAAAGCTGGTTTGGCGATGCTGAGCTCTTTTAGTTTTGCTTCTCTGTAAAACTTTAGATATCACCATCAAATCTGAAGGAGAGCCTCGCTAGGTAGACTATTTTAGGTTATCGGCTTTTCCCTTTCATGACTTTAAATATACCATGCCACTCCCTTCTGGCATGCAGAGGTTATCGAGAAAAGTCAGCAGATAACTTTATGCAATTTCCCATGTTTGTAACTTGTTGCTTTTCCTTTGCTCCTTTTAATAGTGTCTTTTTATCTTTATTATTTTTTCCATTTTAATTACAATGAGTCTTGGTGTAGTCCTCTTTGGGTTGATCCTGTTTTGGCCTTACTGTGTTTACTGGACTTGGATGTCTGTTTTCTTTCCCAGATTAAGGAACTTTTCAGCTCATATGTCTTCAGGTTTGTTCTACACCGCTTTCTCTTTCCTTTTTGCTTCTGGGACCAGTATAATGCAAGTATTAGTACACTTGATGTTATTTCACAAGTCTGTTCAACTTTCCTCATGTCCTTTTAATCTATTGTTTTACCGTTCATCTTCAGTGATTGCCAGTACTCTGTCCTTCAGTTTTCTGATTCATTCCTCTGTATCATTTAGTCTACCGTAGTTTCCTTTTAGTGTATTTTTCATTTCAGTTATTGCATTCGTCATCTCTGTTTTGTTGTTCTTTAATGGTCTAACTCTTTTTAAAAAACTTCTAACTTCTTGCTCTGGTCGTCCATTCTTCTCCTGAGTTCTCTGATCATCTTTACCGTCATTACCTTGAACTCTTTCTTGAGTAGATTGGCTACCTCCACTTCACTTAGATCTTCTTCTGAGTTCTTATCTTGTTCCTTCATTTGGATCGTGTTTCTGTGTCACCTCATTTTTCTTAACTTGCTGTTTTTATTGCTATGTATGTAGTAGATTCGTTACATTTCCTGACCTTGGAGAAGTGGCCTTTTGTAGGAGAGGTCCTATGTGTCCCAGCAACCCAGTGTCCCCTGGTCACTAGAACTATATGTTCTAGGTGTACCCCCTATGTGGGCTGCTTGGGCTCTTCTGTTGTGGTGGGCTGACTACTGTGGGTGGTCTGGTAGGCTTGGCTGTCCCCAGACTGCTTGTTTGCCAGGCTCTGCCTTGTATGGAGGCTGTCTGTGCTGCTTGGTGAGACTAAATCATAAGGCAGCTGGCTGCACAACTCTGGGGGACACCAAATCTAGTGCTGGTTCACTTATGGGTAGAACTGCAGTCCAGGTGATAATCAGGGCTAGTGCCCAGTCACTGGTCCTGGGGTTATTCTAGCTACTGGGAGGAAGAGACAGGTCCTGAATTCTGGCTGCAGGGCCCAGGAGTCGCAGAGTTGGTGTTGGATCACTGTTCCTGACACAGCTATCTGCAGGGTCTGGGGTGTCCCTAATCTTGTGTTGGCATTCTGATGGGCAGGGTCAGGACCCAGCTGAGTCCATGGCTGCTTCTGGCCTGCAAGTGAGTGTTCTGGTCACACAGGCTGCTGGGCTGTGGTATTCCTGGAGCTGGTGTGTGCCTGTTGGTGTATGAGGCTGATCCCAATGCTAGAGCAGGTTTGCTGTTGGGTAGGTCCAAGCTCCATCCAGTCCCTGTGCAGTTATCACCTGCCAATGGTGAGGCTGACTCCAAGGCCAGAGTAGGCTCACTTGTCAGAGGGGCCAGAGACTCTGGGGCTGGTGCCTGTCCACTGAGGTGTGGAGGCTGGTCCTGGGGCTTTTGGTGGCTGGGCCCATGTCCAGGGGCAGCTGTGCATTGAGAGGGTCTGAAGGCAGCCTGTTTGCCGGTGGGTGGCGCTATGCCCCTGCTCAGTTAGTTGCTTGGCCTGCAGCATCCTAGTACTTGTGTCTCTAGTCTGGTGGAAATGGGTAGGGCTAGGTCCTGAGGCTAAAAAGATAGAGGGAGGATTCTCAAATTATGCTTGCTGGTACCAGTGTCCACGAGGTAGAAGGAGCTCCCCCGAATGGCTGCTGCCAGTGTCTCTGTCCCTGAGGCTGTGCTGTAGTTGCCTCTTGCCTCTCTGGGAGACTCTCCAAGATCAGGAGGTAGGTGTGACCCGGGATCCTTTCAAATGACTGCTTCTGTTCTGATTCTCGGATCATGTGGGATTTTGTGAGCATCTTTTAAGAGTGGAATCTCTATTTCCCACAACCCTCTGGCTCTCTGGAAAATAAGCACTACTGGTCTTCAAAGCCCAACTTTCTAGGAACTCTTCTTTCCAGAACAGGATCCCTGGGCTTGGGAGCCTGATGTTGGCTTCATACCCCTTGCTACCTGGGAGCACCTCTGAAATTGTAATTATTCTCACATTTGTGGGCCACCCACCTGGTGGTATGGGTCTTGACTCTATTGAGATTTTGCCCTTCTTTCCTGTCTTGTCGAGGTGCCTTCCTTATATCTTTAGCTGTAAAACATCTTTTACGGTAGGTCCCGGCCTGTTTCATCAATTGCTGATCTGTAAACAGTTGTGACTTTGGTGTGCCCATGAGAGGCAGCAAGCTCCGGGTCTTTGAATGCTACCATCTTGGACAATCTGTCCACTTCATTCTTAATCATATTATTTAAGCTTTCTTAGTATCTTATTTGATTAGCGACAGTTTGAAATTTATTATCACTCATGTTTACTTCGCCTGTTTAAAGAAATTGAATAGTGCATTCATTCAGTTTGAAATGAAGGTAGTGACCTGTGAATTTCCATACCTCAAAAATCAAGGATAGGACAAAAGCCTTTTCGACCTGTGTTACCCTCAAACTCTGCACCCCACCCCAGCCTGGCAATTAACCTCTTACACCCATGCTCACACCTTCTGTTTTCGGACCGTTAACCATCATTGCATCTTTATGTGTGTTGACAAAGTGAACTCTAGTCTTTCCAGTTTTTGAGTTTTGTTTTTTGGTTTAGGGAACAGTCCTACTATGAATGTACATTTACTGGTCTGCTGAAGTTCATATATAAACCTGTCAAGCACATTACCAGAATTGGAATTGCTTGTATACACACTTTGATAAATTTTAGAGACAATGGTAGAACAGAAGTAAATTGTATTTCAAATCCCACAATATTTTCACACCATGAAAACCCTTCCCTGTTTACTATATTTGTGTGTAGTTTATCTTTATGCCCATACTATATTTCCCAGAGATGGGTAAGTGTTACTTTTCTTGCTAGCACATTTACCGTATTGTTCAAAGTCAGGCGTTTAGTGGTTTTAGCATGATCCTATTTCCATGAACTCGCAAATACAAGATCTTCTCTCACACTGTCTTTTACTCCCTGCTGTTTTATATTGCCCTCCTAATTCTCAGTCCTGGTCTTTCTTTATGTTCTTCATCAACCTGGATAGGTTATACTATTTTCTCCCTTATTCAAGACCAACAGAATAGAATAGAACACCCAGAAATAAACCCTGATATATGGCCAAATGATTCTTGACAAGTTGCCAAGACTTTTCAAAGTAGAAAGGATAGTATTTTCAACAAATGGTGCTGAGAAGTCATGTTGTCAACATGCAAAGTAGGAAGATGGACCCTTACCTAACATCATATGCAAAAATTAATGAAAACGTATCAAGAAACTAACTATAAGACCTAATAAAATAAAAAGTCTTAGAAGAAGACACAGGACAAGGGCTTCATGACATTGGATTGGCAGTGTTTTCCTCAATATGAAACGAAGGAACAACAAAGGTACAGCTGAGAAAAAAATTAACAATTTGCAGTACATAATTAAAAAAAAATGTGTATCAAAGAAATGTAAACAGAATAAAATGGCAACCCACAAGATGGGAGAAAATATTTGAAAGCCATGTATCTGACAAGAGATGTCTATTCAGAATATACAGAGAACTCCTACACCTCAACAAAAAGCAAACACCCTGATTCAAAAATGGATAAAAGACTTGAGTAGATGGTTCTTCAAAAAGATGTACAAATGACTAAGCACTTGAATAGATGCTCCATATCACTAAATGCATGTTTATATATTTGTGTGCATGCATACACACACAAGCACACACACACATACACAAGCAGAAAACAAGTATTGGTGAGGATGCGAGGGAGTTGGAACCATTGTGCTATGTCAGTGGGAATGTAGAATGATACAGCTACTTTGCAAAAGAGTATGGCAATTTTTCACATATTGAAAAAAAGAATTACTACATGATCCAAGAATTTTACTATGAGGTATACCCAAAGGAATTGAAATCAGGGTCTTAAAGAAATATTTGTACTCCAGTGTTTAGAGCAGTAATAATCAGAGTAGCTAAAATATGAAAGCAACCTAAGTGTTCATCCACTAGTTCCTGGATAAGCAAAGTGTGGTATACCCATATAATACAATATTATTCAGCCTTAAGAAGGAAAAGATCTAGGAATATGCTACAACATGGATGAATCTTGAGGAAATTGAGCTACCAAAAATGCCATTTTTGTGACTTTTAGTGAGTCATAACAATACAACTACTTATTTCAATTATATGGGGTACTTAGTGTAGTCAAAACCATAGAAATTGGGAGGGTAATGATTCTTTTCAGGTTGTTATGGAACAAGAAGGAAAGTTATGTTTAAAGGATACAGAGTTACAGTTTTAAAACGTAGAAAAGTATTAGAAAGATAAATGGTGATGTTGATTGCCCAATAATATGAATGTATTTAATATCACTGAATGGTGCACTTTATAATAATTAACATGTTATATTTTATGTTATTTGATTTTACCAACATACACAATTGGGAAAGAATGTAATATCAGGAAAGGGAGTGGACCTGGGATAGAGCAGAGAGTAATCAGAAGGGTGAGACCCTGCATATGTTGAAGAAGAAGAACTGAGAGTCTTCATTGGCCAGAAGAATCTTTATTAAAAAAAAATTACTCTGAGGGTGTATTAAATAGATATCTATGGGTGCACTGCTATCTCCCATGGGTTATCTTAAAGAGTCTTTAATAAAGTCCATAAGGCTTGCTGAGGCTTTTTTAAAAACTGGATTCCCTAGGAGATAATTAGAGGTTGGTACTTAAGTCTATGTCTAGGTTGACAGATTTTGCAGGGAAGACGAACCTGAGAACAGTGGAGGTCTTAAGAGTGTAAGTACATGGAAATTAGAAAAAAAAATAAAAGGAATTAGGAAAACTGTGGACTTCGAAGGTCATGTATTATTACTGAGTCAGACCTGAGGTTTCTAAGGAGTTATATACACAGTTGCTATTTGGATTACTTGTTGATAAAGATAAGTGGAACAACTAGAATCGTTCCCAAGTGTAGGTAAGATATAATGAGAGGATGGAGGTGGAAAGTAGGGAGGCCCAGAGAGAAGTGGGAAGGTCATATTGGGCCAAGATGGTGGTAATATCCAGCAGAACAGATGGTAGGACAGACTATGGGTTCATCGTTTTCATTTCGGCTCCCCCCCTCATCCTTAATAATTCTTTGGGAATATTTCATGGCTCTGTGATGCAGGTACAGAATTCGAGTGAGGAGACTGCACCCTCAGTGTCCAGCTGTCTGAGTCCTCAGTGTGCTTCAAATGATGGAGAACTATTGCTTCTTTATGAGAAGAGTTAGTACCTCGTAGCTAAGCTTAAGCTGGAGCTTATGCAATATTGATTCCATTTTATATATACTGTTGGCATGGAGGTTCCTCCTCCTCTTTTCTTGACCATTATGAAATGAATCTATATTTCTCAATATTTGGGTATATCAGGTAAATACATTAAGTAAAGGAATCTTATATATTGCTCCCTGCATAGTTTGCTCTTTCTTGTTTCTCTTTTCTCTTTACTAAATTAGCACAGGGAGAGACCTTGAAATGTTCTAATCAGGAGAGATTAGAACATCATATTTCTAGAGAGGTTGGTTGGACAGAGCAGGGGTCCCAGTGAGAACCCAAGCTTCTGTTTCTACTTGGAAGTGTACCTGTGTAGAATAGAGGACTCCAGGAAATATCCTAGAATATTCCAATGTCCCTGCAGGAGATCATTAAGAGAGGCAGGATCTGGTACCAGATCAGTGTACTATGACATGTTTGTCAGTCATCTGATGTGAGATTCTCAGAGCCAATCCCTTATGGTAGGGCTGAGTGCAGAGTGATGAAGAACCTGTGAAAGCCTTTGATTGCATGTTAAAGATGAAGCTCTGATTTCGGGGAGAATTTTCTTACCTGACTGAATGTCACCCTTCTGTGGGGATGAGATTCTGTGCTTTTCCTCCGTTGATGACCACTGACTGAAAATCATTAGAGGATCATGTCTAGAAAGCATTCCTTATTTAATTTCTTAAAGAAGAAAACATAGAAAACATTTTTATCCACTTTCAAATTGAGGATCATGGGGAATGTCATCAGTGAAAATGTCAGAGTAGGGAGCTCTGGCTTGTGTCCATCCCCAGAAACACTGACATACGTGGTAAAACCTGTCAAAATGATCTTATCCACACATGTAAGTTTTCTTTTCTTTTCGCCCTGTAGATTTATCTTTCATTGAAACTTTGCTTACTACAGGGTGTGGAGAATAAACAGGGAAGTAGAAACTGTATTTCCTGATGAGAGAATCACTAAGTCACATTAGCTGTTCTGAGCTACGTCTTACTCACCATGACTCTAATTAAAACAAACAAACAAAATACTTTTTTTGTAAGTCAGTTCTGACATTTCCTCGTTAAAGACAAGGTAACAGATATAGACTTAGATCTACCAGAATTGAGCAAATTTTTGATTTTACCTGTGTTGAATATATGAGCATGACCTGCTACAAATCTTCATTATACTTATTGACACAACTGACAAATTCCCTTTTTCCACTCCTGATATGTTGCATGTAAAGAATGCATAGGTCACTAATCCCAGCTGGTCACAGGTAAACTCTGCCACATGGATTACTGCATGTTTTCCTGCTGGAAGACCACACATTCTCGAGTATCATGCCTGCCGAGTATCTGGGCTCTTCTTTTTTTCTGGATAAAGGTTAGATAATCACCTAATTTTATGAGAAATATATAAAATGTATTTGCATATTCTTCCGGTTTTTATTTATCCATTCTCTTTCAAGTCCTAAGTGCAAATATTAAAGTGATTTCCAAGAGGGTGGTAAATAAGACAGCTACATTTATGCTCCAAAATTAGCAATAAATCATAATACAATTGTAAATGCATTAATGTGTGATTAATATGTAGATACTTATGTAAATGCAAGTTTAGTAATGCTTTGTGGAGAGCTTCAAAATCTAGGTATTAAAAAAAAAAAAGAAGGAGTTCTTGAAACTCTGAGGGAATTATAGAGAAGTCTTTGTGTCTGTAAATATCACTCTGAAATAATGCATTTTCTCAGAAGTAAACTAGGCATAAAACTGTAGGAAAAAACTTCATGAAATGAAAGAGCACGTGAGATGGCCATACAAGAAAAAGAATATTCTCACAGAATAATGAACAGTGTGGAGTTCAGCAGAAGGGTCATACAGATTCAGAGAGTAAAACTTTGTAGAGCCTAATTGTGAGTTCCTCATATTTCATCTTTGGAGACATGGTAGTCATTGGAAATATGATGTTATAAGATGACGTTAACATACTTAAATACTTTCGTTTAGAAATGACCACTTAGAACCAGAATAAATGAAAGAGAACACAAAATTATGTTTTTGTTGATTTTTAAAGACCTCAGGTGAGTGCTGATAATTTAAAAATACATGATGTCTTTCACTGCAAAGTAAAGGAGCTGTTACAGTGGAGGATTACTGGACTGAATGTCAATATTATGACACAGTATGAGTGTGTTTCGTGTTTGGTAATTGCAATCATTGTTGCTTTTGTTGTGCTCATCCATTTACAATGCTTGGTGTCAGTTGATTTATCTCATGTAAAAATAAAATACAGTGTGTGTGTGTGTGAAAAAAAGCATACATGATTTCTTGACTAAAGTTGTATGGAATTTGAGATCTGGAAAAAAAGCATTTCTTTTCTGTAATGCTAGGATGCTAATTGGACATTTTTGCAAGAAAGAGATTTCAGGATGCAAATCTCGTGTCTCTAAGGTGGGAAGTCAGTTCATGGCGGAACATTCTATTAAACTTGTGTGAGTGGAGAAATATTTCTTTGGAAGGAAGAGGTCACGAATCCCTTTTTAATAGTTATTGGTTTATAGTATACCAAATGAGCAAAATGGCTATTTCTGAACGTTAGAAACAAATAATATAGTTTTTCTGCATTTATAATATGAAGCTGATGTAAAATATCAAAAATTCTTTATTTTGCAAAGCAATGTAATCAATTTGACATAATTCACATATATTGAACCTGTGGTACACACACACACAATAAAACTTACATTCAGAAAATTTTTGCAGTTAAGAAATATTTTCAAGTGTAGTTGATTTACAATGTTGTGGGTTTTTAAAATACATGTTTATTGGAGTATAATTGCTTTATAATACTGTATTAATTTCTGCTTTACAACAAAGTGAATCATCTATATGTATACATATATTCCCCACATCCCTCCCTCTTGAGCCTCCCTCTCACACTCCCTACCCCACCCCTCTGGGGGACATAAAGCACCGAGCTGATCTCCCTGTGCTATGAGGCAGCTTACCACTAGCTATTTTACATTTGGTAGTGTATATATGTCAGTGCTACTCTCTCACTACGTCCCTGTCTCCCCTTCCCCCCTGTGTCCTTAAGTCCGTTCTCTACGTCTGTGTCTTTATTCCTGCCCTGTCACTAGGTTCGTCAGTACCATTTTTCTAGATTCCATATATATGTGTTAGCATACGGTATTTGTTTTTCTCTTTCTGACTTACTTCACTCTGTATGACAGACTCTAGGTCCAACCACCGCACTACAAATAACTCAATTTTGTTCCTTTTTATGGCTGAGTAATACTCCATTGTATAGATGTGCCACATCTTCTTTATATATTCATCTGTCGATGGACATTTAGGTTGCTTCTATGTCCTGGCTATTGTAAATAGTGCTACAGTGAACATTGTGGTACATGTATCTTTTTGAATTATGGTTTTCTCCAGGTATATGTCCAGTAGTGGGATTGCTGTGTCATATGGTAGTTGTATTTTTAGCTTTTAAGGAATCTCCATACTGTTCTCCATAGTGGCTGTATCAGTTTACATTCCCACCAACAGTTCAGGAGGGTTCCCTTTTCTCCACACCCTCTGCAGCATTTATACATTGTTGTATTAATTTCTGCTGTGCAGCAAAGTGATTCAGTTTTATATATAGAGAGATATATAGATATATATCTATATCTATATATATGTATATCTATATATGTATATATATTCTTTTCCATTATGTTTTATCACAGGATATTGAATATAGTTTCCTGTGCTAAACAGTAGGTCTTTGTGGGTTGTCCATCCTATGTAGAATAGTTTGCTTCTGCTATTCCAAAGCTCCCAATCTTTCCTTCACTCTCTCCTTGGCAACCACAACTGTGTTTTCTATATCTGTGTGTTTGTTTCTGTTTCGCTGACATGTTCATTTGTGTCCTATTTTCGATTCCACATATAAGTGATATTATATGGTATTTGTCTTTCTCTCTCTGACTTACTTCACTTAGTATCATTATCTCTAGGTCCATCCATGTTGCTTCAAATGGCATTATTTCATTCTTTTTTATGTCTGAGTAATATCTATTGTATACTTATATCACACCTTCTTTATACATTCATTTTTCAATGAACATTTAGGTGGTTTCCATGTCTTGGCTATTATAAATAGTGCTGCTATGAACATAGGGTTTCATGTATCTTTTTGAATTATAGTTTTGTCTAGATATTTGTCCACAAGTGGGATTGCTAGATCATATGGCAACTCTCTTTATAGTTTTTTTGAGGAACATCCATACTGTTTTCCACAGTGGCTGCACCAACTTACATGGCCACTGACAGTGTAGAAGCGTTCCCTCTTCTCCATATCCCCTCCAGCATTTGTTAATTGTAGATTTTTTTTAATGATGGCCATTCTGATCAGTGTGAAGTGATACCTCATTGTAATTTGGATTTGCGTTTCTCTAATAATTAGTGATGATGAGCATCTTTTCATGTGCCTATTGGCTATCTGTATGTCTTCTTTGGAGAAATGTTTATTTAGATCTTCTACCCATTTTTCCATTGAGTTATTTGTTATTTTGTTATTGAGTTGTATCAGCTGTTTGTATAGTTTGGAAATTAAGCCCTTGTCAGTCTCATCATTTGCTAATATTTTCTCCCAGTCCATAGATTGTATTTTCATTTTGATTATGGTTTCCTTTGCTGTGCAAAAGCTTATAAGTTTGATTAGTTCCTGTTTCTTTTTTGCTTTTACAGTAAGTCCCCTACATATGAACAAGTTCCCTTCCAAGAGTGCGTTTGTAAGTCCAATTTGTTTGTAAGTCCAACAAAGTTCGCCTAGGTACACAACTTACACAGTCGGCTATATGGTATGGTACCGTAATAGGTTTATAATACTTTTCATGCAAACAATACATTAAAAACAAGCACAAAAACAAAGAAAACATTTTTAATCTTACAGTACAGTAACTTGAAAATTACAGTAATACAGTACAACAGCTGGCATACTCGGGCTGGCATCGAGGGAATAGGCGAGAAGAGTTACTGATTCAAGAGGGAGAGGAGGTGGGAGATGGTAGAGGTGAAGGATTATCAGTAGTAGGAGACAGAGGGCAAGCTTCAAATTCACTCATACCTGACGTTGATGGCAAATGTTCTGGTTCCTTGTTGGATTTAATTCTATCTACCCTCTTGAAAGAATGATCCATTGATGTCTGGGTAGTAGCTCTTTTTTTCTCATCATAGATGACAAGGTAGCACTGGATTGCATTCTGAATGGCTGCTGCCACCTTTGGGTCCCATTCTAGGTTCGGGTCCTGTGCCTCAAAAACTAACAGTGTTTCCTCAAATAACGAAGATTCCCTTGCCATTTTCTGTGTCGTGAATCTCTTCAGTTCTTCAGTTACTTCTTCTTTCTCCTGTCCCTCTTCATCCTTTCTCTGGGCCTCCAATTCCATCAGTAAGCTCCTCATGTTGCACAGCAAGGAGTTCAATGGAATCATCCTCTTGCAGATCTAGCTCCAGCTTCTCACTGAGGTTCACTGCGTTGCTGAAGACCTCTTTGGACTTCTGATCTACCTTCTCAAATCCACAAAAATCATGAACAAACTGTGGGCAGAAGTTCTTCTAAACCCTATTCATGGTGACCGCCATACCCTCACACCATGCAAAGTCAATGTTTTTTATGGTCTTGTAGATGTTATAGTCTTTCCAAAGTTGTCCCTAGGTTGTTCCTGATTTGTTACTTACCTTTACTGCCTGACAAAAAGTGTGACATAAATAATATTTCTTGAAAGTCGTTATAACTCCCTGGTCCATAGGTTGGATGAGCAACGTAGTATTCGGTGACAGATGCAGTACTTTGACGTTGGGATGAAAGTCATCCATGAATGGGGGGTGGCCCAGAGCATAGTCAAGCAGCAACAGAATGTTTTGCTGGAACGTCCTTCTCCAAGTAATATTTCTCTACATCTGGGATAAAGTGGTGGCAAAACCAGTCCTGGAATGTGGCCTGTGTAATCCAGGATTTGGGGTTACGCTTCCACACAACAGGAAGGGTTCTTGGGTTCTCTGAATGATAAACTGAGAGAGGTTTCAGCTTCAATTCACTGGAAGCATTGCCACCAAACAACAGTTAGCCTGTCCTTTGCTGCTTTACAGCCCGGCATCAACTTTTCCTCCTTACTGATGTAACGTCGGTCTGGCATCCTCTTCCAGTACAGTTGTGTCTCATCCACGTTAAAAACCTGGTTGGGTAAATACACACCATCATCAATAATTTCTCAAAGTGTTTCTGGATGTTCCTGGACAGCTACCCTATCTGCACTTGCTGCCTCTCCACTTACTTTTACATTGTGAAGGTTGGCTCTAGCCTTGAACCGATGAAACCAGCCATGGTTGGCATTAAAAGATGTGCCCTCTGATTCTTTGCCGTGTTTCTTCTTCAAGTCTTCATAAAGGCTTTTAGCTTTCTCTTGAATCAGTGTTAAGTTGAGCAGGACTCAGCGCTGATGTTGATCCTGCATCCGCACACTGAGAAGTTTCTCCATCTCCTCCATCACTTTTCCATGCTTCTTCGATATTTTGTCAACATCATCGGCACAGCAGACTTCACATGTTCCATGATCTTGTTCCTGTTCTTTAGATTCCTGACAATGATTGAATGATTCATGTTATAAGAATGAGCAATGTCTAACATCTTTTTGCCTCGCTCCACTCTCTCAATTACTTTCACTTTTGTTTCCATCATTATCGCTTGGCGCTTCTTAACAGTACCAGCTACATCACCTCTGCTTTTACGCTTGCTTCCAGACATCTTGGGCTTGAAATAAAGATACTGTACTACTGTACTCTATACAGTACTGTAAAGTACACAAAAGCACAACCACATATAGAGGAAGCACGCACGTGACAATGTATGCCAGACACGTGAACTAACTTACATGATTTGACATGCAAATGGACGTTTGCATCTTTGAAAGTTTGCAACTTGAAGGTTCGTATGTAGGTGACTTACCGTATTCGTACTGCCTAAGGAGAACTACCTAGGAAAACTTTGGTATGACTTATGTCAGAGAATGTTTTGCTTATGTTCTCTTCTAGGAGTTATAAGGTGTCCTATCTTATATTTAAGCATATAAGCCGTTTTGAGTTTATTTTTGTGTATGGTGTGAGGGTATGTTCTGACTTCACTGATTTGCATACGGCTCTCCAACTTTCAAAACACCACTTGCTGAAGAGACTCTCTTTTCCCCATTGTATATTCTTGCCTCCTTTGTCAAATGTTAATTGACCATAGGTGTGTGGGTTTATTTCTTAGTTCTCTATTCCATTCCATTGATCCATGTGTCTCTTTCTGTGCCAATACCATGTGGCTTTGATTACTGTAACTCTGTAGTATTGTCTGAAGTTTAGGAGGGTTATGCCTCCTGCTTTGTTCTTTTTCCTGGGGATTGTGTTGACAGTTCTGACTTTTTATGGTTCCAGATACATTTTAAGATTATTTGTTCTAGTTCTGGGGAAAATGTCATGGGTAATTTGATAGGGATCACATTAAATCTGTAGA
Source organism: Balaenoptera physalus (assembly GCF_965194825.1). Lineage (NCBI taxonomy): Eukaryota > Metazoa > Chordata > Mammalia > Artiodactyla > Balaenopteridae > Balaenoptera > Balaenoptera physalus. The sequence continues at coordinate 15,407 of NW_028124131.1, read as the reverse complement.
TTGCTTTGGGTAGTATAGCCATTTTAACAGTATTAATTCTTCCCATCCAAGAGCGTGGGATGTCTTTCCATTTCTTTGAATCATCTTCAGTTTCCTTTACTAACGTTTTGTAGTTCTCAGCATATAAGTCTTTCACCTCCTTGGTGAGGTTTATTCCTAAGAATTTATTTTTTTGATGCCATTTAAAAAAGGATTGCTTGTTTACAGTTCCTTTCTGATATTTCATTGTTAGTATAAAGAAATGCAACCAGGGACTTCCCTGGTGGCTCTGTGGTTGAGAATCTGCCTGCCAATACAGGGGACATGGGTTTGAGCCCTGATGCAGGAAGATCTCACATGCCGTGGAGCAACTAAACCTGTGTGCCACAACTACTTAGCCTGCACTCTAGAGCCAGAGAGCCACAACTACTGAGCCCGTGTGCCACAACTACTTAAGCCTGCGTGCCTAGAGCCCATGCTCCACAACAAGAGAAGCCACTGCAATAAGAAGCCTGTGCACCACACGAAAGACTAGTCCCCACTGGCCACAACTAGAGAAAGCCCGTGCACAGCAATGAAGACCCAATGCAGCCGAAATAAATTTTAAAAAAAGAAAGAAAAACCAAGAAATGCAACCAATTTATGTATGTTAATCTTGTATCCTGCTACTTTGCTGAATTTGTTTATCAGTTCTAGTAGTGTTTGTGTGGAATTTTTAGGGTTTCCTTTATATATATTATCATGTCATCACATATAATGACAACTTTACCTCTTCCCTTCCAATTTGGTTGGATTTTATTTCTTTTTCTTGTCTGATTGCTGTGGCTAGGACTTCCAGTACTATGTTGAAGAGAAGAGGTGAGAGTGGGCATCCTTGTCTTGTTCCAGATTTTAGTGGGAAGGCTTTCAGCTTATGAACATTGAGTATTATATTGGCTGTGGGTTTGTCATAAATAGCTTTTATTATGTTGAGATATGTTTCCTCTATACCCACTTTGGTAAGTGTTTTTATCATGAATGGATGTTGAAGTTTTTCAAATGTTTTTTCGCCATCTATTGAGATGATCGTTTGTTTTGTGTTTTTCCTTTGTTGACGGGATGTATCATGTCGATTGACTTGCATATGTTGAAACAACTTTGTGACACTGGGATGAATCAAATTTGGTCATGGTGTATGATCCTCTTCTGTGATGTCAGTTTCAGTTTTCTAATATTCAGTTGAGAATTTTTGCATCTATATTTATCAAAGATATTGGCCTGCAGTTTTCTTTTTTGGTAGTGTCTTCCTCTGTGTTTTTTGTTAAAGTCTTTATTGAATTTGTTCCAATATTGCTTCTGTTTTATGTTTTGGTTCCTTGTTTGTGAGGCATGTGGGATCTTAGCTCCAAAACCAGGGATCGAACCTGCACCCCCTGCACTGGAAGGCAAAGTCTTAACTGCTGGACCACCAGAAAAGTCCCCATCTGTTTTATTTTGTTTTTTTTAAGTAAATTTCTTTATCTATTTATTTTTGGATGCATTGGGCGTTCGTTGCTGTGCTCGGGCTCTCTCTAGTTGAGGCGAGCGGGGGCTACTCTTCACTGTGGTGTGCAGGCTGTTCATTACAGTGGCTTCTTTTGTTGCAGATCATGTGCTCTAGGTGCACAGGTTTCAGCAGTTGTGGCTATCAGGCTCAGTAGTTGTGGCTCGTGGGCTGTAGAGCGCAGGCTCAGTAGTTGTGGCACACAGGCTTAGTTGCTCCGTGGCATGTGGGATCTTTCCAGACCAGGTCTCGAACCTATGTCCCCTGCATTGGCAGACTGATTCTTAACCACTGTACCACCAGGGAAGTCGCCCCCCCCCATCTGTTTTTGATATCAGCGTGATAGTGGCTTCATAGAATGTCTTTGGAAGTATTCTTTACTCTTTAGTCTTTTCAAAGAGTTTGAGAAGAATCAGTGTAAGTTCTGCTTTGTATATTTGGTAGAATTTGCCTGTGAAACCATCTGATCCTGGACTTCTGTTGGTAGGGAGTTTTTTAAAATTACAGATTCTATTTTTTTAAAATTTTATTTATTTATTTATTTATTTATTTTTGGCTGTGTTGGATCTTCGTTTCTGTGCGAGGGCCTTCTCTATTTGCAGCGAGCGGGGGCCACTCTTCATCGCGGTGCATGGACCTCTCACTATCGTGACCTCTCTTGTTGCGGAGCACGGGCTCCAGACGCGCAGGCTCAGTAGTTGTGGCTCACAGACCCAGTTGCTCCGCGACATGTTGGATCTTCCCAGACCAGGGCTCGAACCCATGTCCCCTGCATTGGCAGGCAGATTCTTAACCACTGCGCCACCAGGGAAGCCCTCTGTTTTGCTTTTAGTGATCAGTATGTTCAAGTTATCTATTTCCTCTTGATTCAGTTTTGTTCAGCTGTAAAAAAACAAAATATATTTTTAAGTTATGTTAGCATCTAAATACTTACCATGTATTAGACCACAAAAGAGTGAAGAAAAAAATATTAAAATATTTTTTCAAATACAAAAAGTATTGAAATGTTTTTAAGAAATTGGTATAATAATACTAATTACAATAATGACAAATTGTTCTGAACTTAAAGACTACTTATATCTAAGATGCATATTATATGCTTATTGTTTTATTATTTTTAAAAACATGGAATGTTTTCTCCTTTCTAATGTAGTTCTTTTATTTTACCTGTATATTGTGAAGAAAATTTAGTTGCACATAATATAAAAAATTACACTTTAATAGGAGGTATTAATCCATTTACATTTACTATAGTACTGAAAATACTTCGGTTTAGAGTTCCATGTCATTGAGTGCTCTTTTTTATTTATTTATTTTTTAAAAAGATTTAATTTGGGGGGGCATAAATTATTTATTTATTTATTTATTTATTTATTTATTTTTAGCATCTTTATTGGACTATAATTGCTTTACAATGGTGTGTTAGTCTCTGCTTTATAGCAAAGTGAATCAGCTATACATATCCATATATCCCCATATCTCCTGCCTGTTGCATCTCCCTCCCACCCTCCCTATCCCACCCCTCTAAGTGGTCACAAAGCACTGAGCTGATCTCCCTGTGCTATGCAGCTGTTTCCTACTAGCTAGCTATTTTACATTTGGTAGTATGTATAAGTCCATGCCACTCTCTCACTTCGTCCCAGCTTACCCTTCCCCCTCCCCATGTCCTCAAGTCCATTCTCTATGTCTGCGTCTTTATTCCTGTCCTGTCCCTAGGTTCTTCCCAACCATTTTTTCTTCTTTTTTTTTTAGATTCCACATATATGTGTTAGCATACAGTATTTGTTTTTCTCTTTCTGACTTACTTCACTCTGTATGACAGACCCTAGGTCCATCCATCTCACTACAAATAACTCAATTTCATTTCTTTTTATGGCTGAGTAATATTCCATTTTATATTGAAGATGTGCAACATCTTTTTTACCCATTCATCAGTTGATGGACACTTAGGTTGCTTCCATGTCCTGGCTATTGCAAATAGAGCTGCAATGAACATCGTGGAACATGACTCTTTTTGAATTATGGTTTTCTCCAGATATATGCCCAGTAGTGGGATTGCTGTGTCATATGGTAGTTCTATTTTTAGTTTTTTAAAGAACGTCCATACTGTTCTCGATAGTGGCTGTATCAATTTACACTCCCACCAACGGTGCAAGAGGGTTCCCTTTTTTCCACACTTCTGCAGCATTTATTGTTTGTAGATTTTTTTGATGATGGCCATTCTTACCTGTGTGTGGTGATATCTCATTGTAATTTCGATTTGCATTTCTCTAATGATCAATGATGTTGAGCATTCTTTCATGTGTTTGTTGGCAATCTGTATATCTTCTTTGGAGAAATGTCTATTTAAGTCTTCTGCCCATTTATGGATTGGGTTGTTTGTTTTTTTGATATTGAGTTGCATGGGCTGCTTGTAAAGTTTGGAGATTAATCCTCTGTCAGTTGCTTCATTGGCAAATATTTTCTCCCATTCTGAGGGTTGCCTTTTCATCTTGTTTACATTTTCCTTTGCTGTGCAAAACCTTTTAAGTCTCCTTAGGTCTCATTTGTTTATGTTTTTTTTTTTAATTTCCATTTCTCTAGGAGGTGGGTCAAAAAGGATCTTGCTGTGATTGATGTCATAGAGTGTTCTGCCTATGTTTTCCTCTAAGAGTTTTATAGTGTCTGGCCTTACATTTAGGTCTTTAATCCATTTTGAGTTTATTTTTGTGTGTGGTGTTAGGGAGTCTTCTAATTTCATTCTTTTACCTGTAGCTGTCCAGTTTTCCCAGCACCACTTATTGAAGAGGCTGTGATTTCTCCATTGTATATTCTTGCCTCCTTTATCAAAAATAAGGTGACCATATGTGTATGGGTTTATGTCTGGGCTTTCACTCCTGTTCCATTGATCTATATTTCTGTTTTTGTGCCAGTACCATACTGTCTTGGCTAATGTAGCTTTGTAGTATTGTCTGAAGTCAGGGAGCCTGATTCCTCCAGCTCTGTTTTTCTTCTCAAGATTGCTTTGGCTGTTCAGGGTCTTTTGTGTTTCCATACAAATTGTGAAATTTTTTTGTGCTAGTTCTCTGAAAAATTCCATTGGTAGTTTGATAGGGATTGCAATGAATCTGTAGATTGCTTTGGGCAGTAGAGTCATTTTCACAATGTTGATTCTTCCAATCCAAGAACATGGTATATCTCTGTATCTGTTTGTGTCATCTTTGATTTCTTTCATCAGTGTCTTATAGTTTGTTGAGTAAACGTCTTTTGTCTCCTTAGGTAGGTTTATTCCTAGGTATTTTATTCTTTTTGTTGCAGTGGTAAATGGGAGTGTTTCCTGAATTTCTCTTTCAGATTTTTCATCTTTAATGTATAGGAATGAAAGAGATATCTGTACATTAATTTTGTATCCTGCAACCTTACCAGATTCATTGATTAACTCTAGTAGGTTTCTGGTAGCATCTTTAGGATTCTCTATATATAGTATCATGTCATCTGCAAACAGTGAGAGCTTAACTTCTTCTTTTCCGATTTGGATTCCTTTTATTTCTTTTTCTTCTCTGATTGCTGTAGCTAAAAATTCCAAAAGTGTGTGGAATAATAGTGGTGAGAGTGGGCAATCTTGTCTTGTTCCTGATCTTGGTGGAAATGGTTTCACTTTTTCACCATTGAGAACGATTCTGGCTGTGGGTTTGTCATATATGGCCTTTATTATGTTCAGGAAAGTTCCCTCTATGCCTACTTTCTGGAGGGTTTTTATCATAAATGGGTGTTTAATATTGTCGAAAGCATTTTCTGCATCTATTGAGATGACCATATGGTTTTATCCTTCAGCTTTTTAATATGGTGTATCACATTGATTTGCATGTATTGAAGACTCCTTGCATCCCTGGGATAAACCCCACTTGATCATGGTGTATGATCCTTTTAAGGTGCTGTTGGATTCTGTTTGCTAGTATTGTGCCGTGGATTTTTGCAGCTATGTTCATCAGTGATATTGGCCTGTAGTTTTCTTTCTTTGTGACATCTTTGTCTGGTTTTGGTGTCAGGGAGATGGTGGTCTCATAGAATAAGTTTGGGAGAGTTCCTCCCTCTGCTATATTTTGGAAGAGTTTGAGAAGGATAGGTGTTAACTCTTCTCTAAATGTTTGATAGAATTTGCCTGTGAAGCCATCTGGTCCTGGGCTTTTGTTTGTTGGAAGATTTTTAATCACAGTCTCAATTTCAGTGCTTGGGATTGGTTTGTTTATAGTTTCTATTTCTTCCTGGTTCAGTCTTGGAAGGTTGTGCTTTTCTAAGAATTTGTCCATTTCTTCCAGGTTGTCCATTTTATTGGCATATAGTTGCTTGCAGTAATCTCTCATGATCCTTTGTATTTCTGCCATGTCAGTTGTTCCTTCTCCTTTTTCATTTGTAATTCTATTGATTTGAGTCTTCTCCCTTTTTTTCTTGATGAGTCTGGCTAATAGTTTATCAATTTTGTTTATCTTCTCAAAGAACCAGCTTTTAGTTTTTTTGATCTTTGCTGTTGTTTCCTTCATTTCTTTTTCATTTATTTCTGATCTGATCTTTATGATTTCTTTCCTCTGCTGACTTTGGGGTTTTTTTTTCTTTCTTTCTCTAATTGCTTTAGGTGTAAGGTTAACTTGTTTATTTAAGATGTTTCTAGTTTCTTGAGGTAGGATTGTATTGCTATAAACTTCCCTCTTAGGACTGCTTTTGCTGCATCCCATAGGTTTTGGGTCTTCATGTTTCCATTGTCATTTGTTTCTAGGTATTTTTTTATTTCCTCTTTGATTTCTTCAGTGATGTCTTGGTTATTAAGTAGCGTATTGTTTAACGTCCATGTGTTTGTATTTTTTTACAGATTTTTTCCTGTAATTGATATCTAGTCTGATAGCGTTGTGGTCGGAAAAGATACTTGATACGATTTCAATTTTCTTAAATTTACCAAGGCTTGCTTTGTGACCCAAGATATGATCTATCCTGGAGAATGTTCCATGAGCACTTGAGAAAAATGTGTATTCTGTTGTTTTTGGGTGGAATGTCCTATAAATATCAATTAAGTCCATCTTGTTTAATGCATCATTTAAAGCTTGTGTTTCCTTATTTATTTTCATTTTGGATGATCTGTTCATTGGTGAAAGAGGGGTGCTAAAGTCCCCTACTATGATTGTGTTACTGTCAATGTCCCCTTTTATGGCTGTTAGCATTTGCCTTATGTATTGAGGTGCTCCTATGTTGGGTGCATAAATATGTACAATTGTTATATCTTCTTCTTGGATTGATCCCTTGATCATTATGTAGTGTCCTTCTTTATCTCCTGTAATAGTCTTTATTTTAAAGTCTTTTTTGTCTGATATGAGAATTGCTACTCTAGCTTTCTTTTGATTTCCATTTGCATGGAATATCTTATTCCATCCCCTCACTTTCCGTCTGTATGTGTCCCTAGGTCTGAAGTGGGTCTCTTGTAGACCACATATATACCGGTCGTGTTCTCGGAGCCATTCAGCCAGTCTATGTCTTTGGTTGGAGCATTTAATTCATTTACATTTAAGGTAATTATTGATATGTATGTTCTTATTACCATTTTCTTAATTGTTTTGGGTTTGTTATTGTAGGTCTTTTCCTTCTCTTGTGTTTCCTGCCTAGAGAAGTTCCTTTAGCATTTGTTGTAAAGCAGGTTTGGTGGTGCTGAATTCTCTTAGCTTTTGCTTGTCTGTAAAGGTTTTAATTTCTCTGTCGAATCTGAACGAGATCCTTGGTGGGTCGAGTAATCTTGGTTGTAGCTCTTCCCCTTTCATCACTTTAAATGTGTCCTGCCAGTCCCTTCTGGCTTGCAGAGTTTCTGCTGAAAGATCAGCTGTTAACCTTATGGGGATTCCCTTGTATGTTATTTGTTGTTTTTTCCCTTGCTGCTTTTAATAATTTTTCTTTGTATTTAATTTTTGATAGTTTGATTAATATATGTTTTGGAATGTTTCTCCTTGGGTTTATCTTGTATGGGACTCTCTGCACTTCCTGGTCTTGATTAATGATTTCCTTTCCCATATTAGGGAAGTTTTCAACTATAATCTCTTTAAATATTTTCTCAGTGTCTTTCTTTTTCTCTTTTACTTCTTGGACCCCTATATTCGAATGTTGGTGCATTTAATGTTGTCCCAGAGGTGTCTCAGATTGTCCTCAATTCTTTTCATTCTTTTTTCTTTTTTCTGCTCTGCAGTAGTTATTTCCACTATTTTATCTTCCAGGTCATTTATCCATTCTTCTGCCTCAGTTATTCTACTATTGTTTCCTTCTAGAGAATTTTTAATTCCATTTATTGTGCTGTTCATCATTGTTTGTTTGCTCTTTAGTTCTTCTAGGTCCTTGTTAAACGTTTCTTGTCTATTCTCCATTCCAGTTCCAAGATTTGGGATCATCTTTATTATCATTACTCTGAATTCTTTTTCAGGTAGACTGCCTATTTCCTCCACATTTGTTTGATCTGGTGGGTTTTTACCTTGCTCCTTCATCTGCTGTGTGTTTCTGTGTTTTCTCATTTGGCTTTGGGGACTGTGTTTGGGGTCTCCTTTTCGGAGGCTGCAGATTCATAGTTCCCGTTGTTTTTGGTATCTGCCCCCAGTGGCTAAGATTGGTTCAGTGGGTTGTTTAGGCTTTCTGATGGAGGGGACTGGTGCCTGTGTTCTGGTGGGTGTGTCTGGATCTTGTCTTTCTGGTGGACAGGTCAGCATCCGGTGGTGTGTTTTGGGGTGTCTGTGACCTTATTATGATTTTAGGCAGCCTCTCTGCTAATGGGTGGGCCTGCATTCCTGTCTTGCTAGTTGTTTGGCATGGGACGTCCAGCACTGGATCTTGCTGGTCTCTGAGTGGAGCTGGGTCTTAGCATTGAGAAGGGTACCTCTGGGAGAGCTTTTGCCGTTTGATATTACAAGGTGCCGGAGGTCTCTGGTAGACCAATATCCTGAATTCGGCTCTCCCGCCTCAGAGGCACAGGCTTGACACCCGGCTGGAGTACCAAGACCCTGTCAGCCACATGGCTGGGGGTGAGAGCAAGAGGTAACTTTGGTACATCTCAAAGACCACCAATGAGAATCACTGACCATTTTCTCTCCAGAAGTGAAGAAAACAAAATTCAGACTTCGGCTTGTCAGCCACTTTGGTAGCCAACCTCCAAGATGGCCCTAATTATCCCCTAATTATCTCCCAGTCTTCATGTACCTGTGTGGCTCCTCGCACTTGAAAAGGGTTGACTGTTTAACTAATAAGAAATTGCAGAAATGACAAAGTGCAGCTTCCAAAGTTATAAAAGACATTGCAGCTTCTGCTTTGGTTTCTGCTAGATCACTCATCCTGGGGTAAGCCAGCTGCCATGTCATGAGGACACTCAAGCAGCCCTAAGGAGAGATCCATGTGGCAAGGAACTGAGGCCTCTTACCTACAGCCACGTGAGTGAGTCATCTCAGAAGTCAAAAGATTTAATTTTATTTATTTTTGGTTGCGTTGGGTCTTCGTTGCTGCACAGGGTTTCTCTAGTTGTGTCAAGCAGGGGTTACTCATCGTTGTGGTGCGTGGGTTTCTCCTTGTGGTGGTTTCTCTTGTTGTGGAGTATGGGCACTAGGTGCATGGGCTCCAGTAGTTGTGTCATGCAGGCTCAATAGTTGTTGCTTGCAGGCTCTAGAGCACAGGCTCAGTAGTTGTGGCACACAGGCTTAGTTGCTCTGTGGCATGTGGGATCTTCCCAGACCAGGGATTGAACCACTGTTCCCTGCATTGGCAGGCAAATTCTTACCCACTGTGCCACCAGGGAAGTCCAGTGTGCTCTTTTTTAAACCTAGTCTGTTTTCATTATTTTCTATCTTAACGATTCTTTTTATTAAAGAAAAAAAAATAACACTCCTTTCTACCCCTCCTCTTTGAGGATTATATATGAAGAAGTATGTCTTATTCATTAACCTCAAAGTTTCACCTTACATTTAAGAAGTAATCACAATGTCAAGTATTTAATACCTTTCACTTCCACCTTGAAAAGCATGGATATTAAAGTGCTAATATAATTACCTTCCCTAGTCTATCTTTTTTACTTTTTGTTATGTATAAAAAACAACTAAAAACATGCATGGTTTGTAAGGAAATGACAAATTTCAGAAAATTCAGCATCTGAATACACTCTCTACATAGCTTCTAGATAAAGACACAGAAAATTGCCAGATACTCAGAGGTCCCCTGGTCCCATTCTAGTGACTCCCCTTAAGGTTTAATATTGTTCTGGTATCTAACAAAAAGATAACTTTACCTGTATTTTGTATTTTATATAAATGTTATGGCACAGTAAAATCACTTTTGGATTGGGCTTTTTTATTTTATGTTGTTTGTGAATATGCCTATATGGTTGCCTGTTGTTGTGATCATGCATTGCCACTGATGCATAGGATTCCATAGTGTAAATATTTAACTATTAATTAATTTATTCCAATGTGTATTACAATATGAGTGATTTTCAGTTTGTGTCTATTGAGAACAGCACTGGTATATAAATTCTAGAACTTGAGCTTTGGCAGTGTGTGTGTAAATTATTGTTCAGTATACATGTAGTAGTAAAATTTTCGAGTCATAGCTTTCTTGTGTTTATCTTTTTAGATATTTCTAAATATTTTCAAAACATTTGTATGATTTTTCATCCTCAGCAGCAATGAATGAGATTCAAGGATTATACACATTCTTGTCAAACTTGATAATACTTGTCATTTTCATTTGAACTTTCTGGTTGGTGAGTGATAATTCCAGGTATCACGTTTTTGCATTTAATTGACTACTAAGAAGCCAAGCATCTTTTGATATGTTTACTTAACATTCTGTACTCTCTTTTTTGAAATATCTTTTGGTATATTTTCCCCATTTTGCTATTCCATTATCTTCTTATTGAAGACTTCTTTTTTTTAACATCTGAAGACTTTTTATTTAAGAGTTTTTAATATATGCTTGATATGAGTTCTTCTCTCTTTGTGTCTCTCCTTCTCTTTCTTTAGATGAGTGTCAGTTTTTAATGTTAATAACATCTAATTTGTTATTTTCTTCTTTATTTATTTATTTAGTCTTATTTCTATTTATTTATGTAGTCTTCTTATCTGTAGCAGAACACATTATTTATTCTAAACCACAAATATGTTTTCGTTTCTTTAATAAATCTAATTATTAAGCTTTAAAATTAAGTTAACTTTCTAAACTAAATATGTTGTATCATAGTGAGTATTAATTTTTCTATGACAGCTGAAATGTTACATTTATTCAGAAAATGTTGTATTCAGTTTTCTTTTCATTTGCTCCTACTTCTCATTGATTCACAGTGGTAAACATCACTTCATCCATGGATCTGACTTTTCTCTGATTTCTCATGGTCATTCTCACTAATTCGTCTTGCCTCCTGAAATATTTAGCAATCCCATTATTCCACAGAAGCAAAAACCTTCCTTGGGCCTTTTTCCTCAGAAGATTGATTATTCCCACATTTTAAATGGGAGATTGCAATAAGTTAGGAGAAAATGCCACAAGGGTCTCTCATTTTTTTTTCACATCTTGTATCAGCCTCTGCTTGCACTCTCTGTTCAAAGATTTTTGTACAACACATTGATGGAAGATGCCAGTTGTTTCTCTCCTTGGGGAAAAGACAGATTAATTACCTGACAAATAAAATAAAGAGAGTGTCTTGCTCTGTTCAAATGCTGGACAGGATTGCTTGCATCCTAATTTAAATGTTTCAGGTGACTGAAGCTTAAGATTCCTAAGCTTTAATCCATACTTGCACCATGCACAGCACCCAACAGGAGTGCTTTACATAACCCCATGAGACACTTGTGTGCAAGTGGAACAGATAAAAATATAAAACTATTGCTGTCTTTTTGTGCCATAAAAATGATTTTTTGTCTCATTTAAAATATTTTTTTCTAAAATCCAAAAACGTGTCAGGCTAAAATATTGTTATTTCAAATATGGTAAAATCGAAGACCCTTCAAATTTCTTTCCAGTTTTGTTGATGATGGAATGTTGTCAGAGATATGACTTCATTAAACACAATAGGTAAGATTCCTTCATAGGCCTGATTGGGGAATATGAAAATAATCCCCAGAAAAATCTGGACATTTTCTAGTTCTCAAATATTGGTTAAGATGGTAGAAAGGGCCCTTCATTGTCCTATATGTTAATGCAGATCAATTGTGAGAGGTGGGAATAAAACAAGCAGCCTAAATATCCTTTATGTTTGTTGTACTACTAGTAGAAAGAGGAAGGGTCAACATGTCACCATGGTTGATATAGCAAATAAGCTGCTTGAAACTACACAGAAATGTATCTGCTTGTGTTTTCTGTGCAGTTACCCTCTCTTTTGGTGTGCCCTGATACCTCCCTCAACTTATGTACCAACTCCAGCAGCATTAAGCAGAAATCCAAAGAAATCTATTCTTTGGAATTATGAGGAAGGGAAGAGTCGAAAATTTTATAGCATACTCTGTACAAGGATACACGTCACCATTCTTATCTATGTCATGCCATTCATGGAGGGTCAGTAGGTTCAGGGGATTCTGGAAGCACCAAGTTCTGTGGGGTTAATCACAGCTGCGTTCATGGGCAGTAAAAGAGAAGGGCCTTATCTTGGTCACTTTCTCAATGCTAGTAGCTACAAAAAGAAGAGGACAGCAGACATCTTAGGGAGAAGAGCCAACATTAAATGAAATGTCCTAATTACTCTAGGCAACTTCTCATGATGGACTCACATAGCTCCTCAAATCCCTACATACTTGCACAAGGGATAGTGTAATATTACTGGAGTGTCTGACTGCAGATTAACATTATTTTTGTTGAAAAAAATAAAAATAGGTTCAAGTGATAGGGTCTGAAAAGGGTTCACAGTGCGAGGGAAGCTATTGTAACAATGTGGACAGAACTCTTTGGATGGATTCATCATGTTTTGTTTTGTTTTTTTGCTGCTTCAGAATCTGTAGTAGAGATTGGTGTGTTCCATGATGCATTCCCGTTTCTTATAAGTTTTACATGGAATACCCCATTAGGAAGAAGTGCACGTAAGGAAGATTAGTGAATCAAACTCCTCTGCCCTCTGTCAGCAGTGGGTGCAAAGGGATTTAGACCAAGTGCTTTCATCCTTTTATGTGCAAAGTTTTCACTATATGAATGATGTTTTGTTTGTTTGCAGGTCAGGAGCCTTGGTCTCAATATCCCTGTTTAAAGTGTTATCACGTGTCTGCCAGAAAGAATTGCTGATGATACTGGAAAAAATTGAGAGTTATCCTTAACAATTAAGGGTTTTGTAACAACATGGATGGACCTAGAGATTGTTATACTGAGTGAAGCAACTCAGACACACAAAGACAGATATCATATGATACTGCTTATATGAGGAATCTAAAAAAAAAAAGGTACAAATGAACTTATTTACACAACAGAAATAGAGTCATGGATATAGAAAACAAACTTATGGTTACCAGGGGATAAGTGGGGAAGGGATAAATTGGGAGATTGGGACTGACATATACACACTACTATATATAAAATAGATAAGTATTGATAAAGACCTGCTTTATAGCACAGGGAACTCTACTCAATGGTCTGTACTGGCATATACAGAAAAAGAATCTTAAAAAAAAACAAGGGTTTGGGGATTATATAATAAATATAAATGTACAAACCTTTAACATGAAAGGAAAAGTCAGTTAACTCTGTGGTCCCTGTTATGGTGTAAACAATTTGTACCTCTAATTTTAAAATTTTGAAACCTAGCTCCCATGTTGATGGTATTAGGAGGAGGAGTTTTTGGGAGGTGATTAGGTCATGAGGCCAGAGACCTCAAACATGGGCTTAGTGACCTAATAAATGTAGCACACAGAATATCTTATGCCCATTCCATGATTTCATTGCCGAGCGAGAAGACCCATATTATGAACCAGAAATTGGTCGCTCGCCACACACTAAGTCAGCTGGCAAATTGTTCTTTTTTTAAAAAATTAATTAGAAAATTAATTAATTAATTTTTGGGCTGTGTTGGGTCTTTGTTGCAGTGTGCGGGCTTCTCATTGGGTGGCTTCTCTTGTTGCGGAGCACAGGCTCTAGGCGTACGGGTTTCAGTGGTTGTGGCTCACGGGCTCAGTAGTTGTGGCCTGTGGGCTCTAGAGCACAGGCTCAGTATTTGTGGTGCGTGGGCTTAGTTGTTCCATGGCATGTGGGATCTCCCCGGACCATGGCTCGAACTCTTGTCCCCTTTATTGGTAGGCAGATTCTTAACCACTGCACCACCAGGGAAGCCCCTGGTAATTTGTTCTTGAACTTTTCAGCCTCAGCAATTATGAGAAAACAAAAATATTCTGTTGTTTATAAAATACCAAGTCTCTCATATTTTGTTTTAGCAGTCAAAGAGCTGGCTGAGGAGAAATATCTGTGAGCTTGAAGAAACATCAAGAGAAACCTTTAAATCTCAAAAGAAAAGAGAAAATGGGCAGGAAAGAAATCAACAGAACAGAGTAATCAATAATTGTGGAACAATGAAAAATGCTGCGACCTATACATAATGGGTATAGCAGGAGGAGAATAAAGATAACAAAGAACAGAAAATATTTTCTAAAAATGACTGAGAATCTCCCCAAATGAATGTCTGACACTAAATCCACAACATCCAAACTTAGAGGAACATCCGAATAGTAAAGAAAACTGACCAATATCTCTCAGGAACATCAGTGCAAAAATCCTCAACAAAATATTACCAAATCGAATCCAACAATATTTTGAGAGAATTTTATATCATGAATGAGAGGGAATAATCCCAGGTATGCAAGCCTGGTTCAACATTCTAAAATCAAATAATTATAGCCATCATATCAACACCCTAAAGACAATCATTAGCATATCAATAGATTCAGAAGCCCTTTGAAAAAATCTAACACCCATTCTTCATAAAAACTCTCAGTTAAAGAAATAGACTGGAGCTTTCTCAAGTTGATAACAAAGATTTACAGGAAACTTTTATCTTACATCATGATTAATGGTCAAAAACATGAAGCTTTTCCACTAAGTTCAGGTAAAAGCAAGGATGTCCTCTTTCATGGCTCCTTTTCCATATTTTACTTCAAGTCCTTGCTAATGCAATAAGGCACAAAAATAAATAAAACAAATACAGATTGGGTAGAAAAAAATGAAAGCAACCTAAATAAAATGTGGACCAATATACTTTATGGACACCTCACCAAAGAAAATAGACACTATGCATATAAGTATACAGAAGAATAATCCAGATTACATGCTGCCATGAAAAAGCAAATTAAAAATACAATTACATACCACCATGTAACACTTAGAATGGCTAAAATGTGAACAATGACAAGAACAAATTCTGTAGGAGATGTGGAACAATAGGAAATGTCATTTGTTATTGGTGGAAATGAAAAATAATACAGCTACTTTGGTAGTCTGATTGACACTTGCTATAATATTGAACATTCCCTTACTGTACAATCCGGCAAGTGTTCTCATGGATATTTACTGAAAGTAGTTTAAAACATACTTCCAGACGAAAACCTGCATATGGATATTTATAGCACCTAATTCAATATTGCCAAAATGTGAATGAAACTAAGGTGTCCTCCAGTAGGTGAATGAAATGATATAGTATTAATATATTCTGGGAATGGGATAATATTGAGCACTAAAAAAGTAAACTATCAAGCCATAAAAATAGATGGGGATTCTTATTTTCTTTTGAAATATAGGTGATTTTCTTTATCTTGTAATTTAAATTTTATTGGAGTATAGTTGATTTACAATGTTGTGTTCATTTCAGCTGCACAGCAAGTGATTCAGTTACACATATGCATATATTCATTCTTTTTCAGATTCTTTTCTGATAAAGGTATTCTCAGAATATTGA
>NW_028124132.1:0-30394 GCF_965194825.1 Balaenoptera physalus | reverse complement strand
GCACCTAGGGATTGTCGAATGCTCCTAAAAATAGATTGCTGTGGAAATGTTTATTACAGGGAAATTGACATATTCTCTAGGAGGGACGGGGTGAATGGGCCTGCTACATTTTCTACATTGAAGACATATACGGGTTTTGATGCTACTTCCGTTAAATCAAGTGGGGCTTCATTGGATTTCTCCTACTGCGGAGATAATCAAATTCTGGGTAGGGGTCAGGAGAAAATTAGTCATAGGTGTTCTTGTGCAATAATTACTGTTGAAAGTGTAAATGATCCATTTATCAGTAAGACTGAGAATAGAATAACTGCTACATTACTTCATATGAGATGATTGTCTGTGCTATTGTTCCTAGAGCTCCAGTGAGTGAGTATTTTGAATGTGAAGTTCATCCAGATCTGAGGATGGAATAAATGGCTAGGTGTGATATGGCTAACAGAAATAATATGCCTACATTTATATTAATTAGTGCATAAGATATGGGAAGAGGAATTCATGTTGTGAGAGCCAGGGTTAAGGCTAGCATTGGGGTTAAGGCTAGCAAGAGAAGCCACCGCAATGAGAAGCCCGCGCACCGCAACAAAGAGTAGCCCCCGCTTGCCGCAACTAGAGAAAGCCTGCCCATAGCAACGAAGACCCAACGCAGCCAAAAACAAATTAATTAATTAATTAGTTAACTATTTTAAACAAAAGTACTATATCCTTCTGTACAGCTTCTCTGGGAAGAACAGAGAGATGGCGTAGGAGAGTGAGAAAGACCAATATTTAGTGCACATCTCTCATGCAGGTGCTCTGCTGGCTCAGATAGATTTATCCCCACTTTACAAAGGAGGAAATAATCTCAGAGAGGTTTAGTAATTTTACCAAAGCCAAACAGCTATGGAGTGGCAGAACCAAGATCTGAACCAAGTCTGTTACCTTCAAAGCCTAAGTCCTCATCACAACAAAACTCAATATTTACATTTCTCGAATTACATTGCAACCTGGGGAGTTCTTGGCACAATCCTGAATAAGAGTGAGAAAGAAAGAAATAGCATTGTTCCTACAGTCAACCCAAATTTTTGGAGCAGCTGCTAGACGCCTGGCCCTTTTTGGGGTTCAGCAGTGATCAAGACAGGAAGAGTCCTGCTCTCATGAACCACGTAGTGGGGAGGAGAGACGGGTGCAACTTGGGTGAGGGATTTCACCTTGCTGGACCTCTGTTTTGTCATCTGGAAAATGGGATGGGTGTTCCTCATTTTCTGGGATTGTCCAGCCCTCACATTCTCTGATTCCATAAGAAGCATTTGTTTTCCTGTTTCTTTAAAACTCATTCAGGCCGTGAGCTGTGATGAATGTTGTTAGCTGCTCCCCAAATCACTCTATTCCCACCCTTTTCCTGTGATCAGGTCTTTCCCGAAACATGACTCACAGTCAGTCAAGTCACAGAACCTAAGGGGCACCCAGCAGAAAAATTCCAACCCTTGCTTCCCAGGAGCTCTGCGGTCTACCTGCCAGGTAAACTTAACTCACCTGGCACAAGGTGGCCATCCCTGGTTTCACATCAGCATGATCTCAGGCACAAACCTCCTTGTTTTTCCATTTTGTCTTTAAGTTACTTGTTGAAACAACTGCACAAATATGACACAGATATAAAATCAGGCATCTTCTGCCCCCAGTGCCTACTAATAAATGATTTTCTGCCACTTTAATGATAAAGATAGAACATTTCAACATTCTGCTACCCTTATTATTTGTCATTTTTGTTGATATTTCTATTGACTACATCTTTCAACATTTTAACAATGGAACATTTATCTAGGGTGTTCCAGACCCAGCCTTTAGTGGTAAAGGTTTTGTTGTTATATTTCTATTGTTTCCTTTAAAAATCATTATCCTATTTAAATGGATTAAGTCAATTCTATAGGCATTTATCTTATGATATTGATGAAATTGATACATAGAGGGCAGTAGTACAAGTTGATTGGACTTGAGAACCTCTATTAGCACAGTTAAGTATAAATATTATCTATATGTAAACCAAAGTACAGGCCGAGTGAGATTCTCTGACTTTTTTCCACTGTCTGCCCCTCAAGCCTGTGAGAAATGGAATAGTTCTTGCCCTATCAGTAAACAAAGGATGTCACAGTCTTCAGCACTTGCAGCCCTCCAATGTGAGCCGGCGGGCCCTGAGGCACTCAGGATATGCAAATACAGAATGCAGGCCCCAGAGAGCTGAGGTGCATATCAAAGGAAGGATTTCAGTGAGACCAGGCAAAGAAAAGCGCCGCATTCCTCACCTTGGGAGAGCTGGTTTTCCTTAGTTAACAATCACCTTTGGATGGTCCCCATTACCTGCGCCAGTCCCCTGCCCTGTCCCCTCCCCCCGGTACTTTAGCTCAGGGAGGAAGGAGCGCAGAGGGACTCGGCTGAATACGGGGCCTGCGCGCCTCGGAAGGAGTTTTCAGCCGCTTTCCCCACAGTCGGGAGGAGGGGCGCTGACGCTGCAGCCGGACCCTGCGCCTCCCTTACCCCGTTTCCCCTCAGGACGCTCAGCCGACCCCCTCCCCACGCCCACCAGGCCTCGCGAGCCAGGCCGAGGGCAGGGGCGAGAGGACGGACCGAAGTTCCCGGGGACCAGACGCTGGAGGCCGCTCTTTCTGCACAGCAGCGGCGGGTGGCAGCGAACCCCTGCCCCTCAGAAGCTGGTCTTGTGCTGCCGCCCGGGCACCGGACCAGGCGGAGGGTCGGCGCCCACTTACCCGGCCCGCCGACCCCGCGACTGTCATGGCTTCGGCCGCCGGGGCACCTCCAGAGCCGGCAGCCTCAGTGAGGTCGCCCTCCCCTCGGGCTCCGGGGCAGTTCCGTGAAGGCGGAGGGAAGAGACCCCGCCCGAGCCGGGAGTTCCAGGTCTGAGGAAACGCGGGCTCTGTTCAGCGCGCAGTGGGTGGGACCGCTCTGCCCCGAGGCCTTCCGGGAGGGAGCGGGGCGGCGGGGGAGGGAGCCGCCAGGAGCGCAGGGCCCCGTCGGGGGTCCTGGAGGGGCGGCCCGGCCTGGGGGCCACGCCCACTGTGGCCGCAGCCCAGGCCTTTTTCCTGGAATCCTACACAAAAACATTAGAAAGATACACAGTCTATAGTAAATACTCACAAATGATTGTTGCTGCTGTGCTCACTATTCTATTAAAGGTGTAAAATCCACAAAACACTTTAAGTTCAAAATTAAATATGAATTTTTACCTTTCTAATTATGTCTCTGATATTCACAGTTGTGGTTAATGAATCAGAGACTGTGGCATCACTAGTTAAAAATGAGCTTGTTAAAAAAATAGAACTCAGGCCCACCGGACCTACTGAATCACAAT
Organism: Balaenoptera physalus; assembly: GCF_965194825.1. Classification (NCBI taxonomy): domain Eukaryota; kingdom Metazoa; phylum Chordata; class Mammalia; order Artiodactyla; family Balaenopteridae; genus Balaenoptera; species Balaenoptera physalus. The sequence goes on along the minus strand of NW_028124132.1, from coordinate 27,051 downwards.
CTGCACGTTTACAATCTCCCCAGTGTACTCGTGTACCCATGAATAGTTGAAAGGTACATTTCTACCTCGACAGGTCTTTTCTCTATGAGAAATACACACATTTTATCCAGTTTGATATAAATAAAACACTCAAAAATGCATATGCCTGTGTTGAAACCATCATTTTATCATTTCTTTTCCAGACAAGTATAGTCTCTATACTGGTTTTGTGGATCACATGCCATACTCTTTTCTTGTAGTTAGAAATAAGGTAGAGAAAGTTACTTTGTAAAAAAAATATATATATGTATTAGTGGAGAATTGAAGACACTCTTCTAAATTAAAACCTTCCCTTAACTTGCTGTTTTCTTCTTGGGTCATATTATGAACTCTTCCAGTGGCCACATGGCATGTGTACGTTGAATTTCAGGGACTGCTGACATCCCAGGATGTGGCCATAGATTTCTGTCAAGAGGAGTGAGAATGCCTCGAGCAAGATCAACGGGAATTGTACAGGGATGTGATGTTAGACAAGTATAGGAACCTGCTCTCCTTGGGTGAGGATACCTTCCTTCCAGAATTCCTTATCCAACCACAGGGTTTGGAGTCCTTCATTTGTAGAATGTCTCCTGGAATCTTCTGCTTCCTACAATAGGGGTTCAGATTGCAACGTTTCAGGAAAGATTGGGAGTTTGTGGGTGAAAGTTTTCTTATTCTTTTAAAATTGCAGCCTCCCTTTTAATATACTTTGTAACTGCTTGGGGTGTGTCTATATGAACTGTATACTATATGCTTCTGTTATAGTCCTTACAATATTTTATTGCCTTATTTTCTCTAACAATTTTCCATGGATTCTTTGGGCTTAAGGTATATTAAAAGGGAGACTGCGAATCTGGGACTTCCCTGGTGAGGCAGTGATTAAGAATTCGCCTGCCAATGCAGGGGACCCGGTTCGATCCCCGGTCCGGGAAGATCTCACGTGCCACGGAACAACTAAGCCAGTGGGCCACAACTACTGAGTCTGCACGCCGCAACTACTGAAGCCGGTGTGTCTTGAGCCCGTGCGCCATTTATCTTTTGGAGAATAAAACCACTTCTGAGTGATTAAAATTTAGGCCAGCTAGTCAAAATGCTTTATCACCTGTTCTTCTAAAACACTGGTCAATGGAACAAGTTTTACTAGGGATAACAGTGTAATTGTATTCTGGAGTTCATATGGGCAATATGGTTTATGACCTTGATGCTGGATCACGACCTTTCAACGGTATAACTGCTATTAATTGTCTGTTTGTTCAACGATTAAAGTCTCACGTGATCTGAGTTCAGACTGGAGTCATCCTGGTTGGTTTCTGTCTATTGCAGATTTCTTCCAGTATGAAAGGACAAGAGCAATACGGCTTACTTTACAAAATGTCTTCAAACTAAATGATGATATAATCTACATTCAATTAATTTATACATACCCTACTGTAGAACAGGGTTCGTTATGCTGGCAGTGCCCGGTAATTATGTAAAACTGAAACTTTTTCTGCACTGGTTCAAGTCCTCTTCCTAAGAATATGTTTATAATCAGCATTCTTTCACAAATTACCCAATTTAATTCACCATAGCATTCCTCATATTAACTAAATGGAAAATCCTAGGCTATATACATATCCAGAAAGGGCCAAAAATCATCAGCCCCCATGGATGTTTACAACCCATTGCTGAGGCATTCAAATTACTTATTAAAGAACCACTATGTCCATCAACATCATCAATTTATATATTATTGCCCCAATGCTAGCCTTAACCCTGGCTCTCACAACATGAATTCCTGTTCCCATATCTTATCCACTAATTAATATAAATGTAGGCATATTATTTCTATTAGCCATATCACACCTAGCCATTTATTCCATCCTCAGATCTGGATGAACTTCACATTCAAAATACTCACTCACTGGAGCTCTAGGAACAATAGCACAGACAATCATCTCATATGAAGTAATGTAGCAGTTATTCTATTCTCAGTCTTACTGGTAAAGGGATCATTTACACTTTCAACAGTAATTATTACACAAGAACACCTAGGACTAATTTTCTCCTGACCCCTACCCAGAATTTGATTATCTCCGCAGTAGCAGAAATCCAGTGAAGCTCCACTTGATTTAACGGAAGTAGAATCAAAACCTGTACATGTCTTCAATGTACAAAATGTAGCAGGCCCATTCACCCCGTCCTTCCCAGAGAATAAGTCAATTTCCCTATAATAAACATTTCCACAGCAATCTATTTTTAGGAGCATTCGACAATCCCTAGGTGCCAGAATTATAGATTCTTTCATCTTGTAAATATAGTTTTTTTTTAAAAATAATTTTTATACTTTTACCACCTTTAAACAAAATGTACTCCATTGCTGTGGAATATTCCTTCATAGGAGCGTGCATGGTTCATTTCTGCATCCGTCTGTGATGGCCTTCAGGTTCCTTCAGGTTTGGCTCCTGTGGCTGCAAGTCCATGTCCGTGTGTCCTGGTGCAGGGCTGCTGGGTTTGTGTTCAACTGGGAGGAGCACTGTGGGTCTCTGTGCACGGACTTCGCTATCTGAGGCCCGATTGCTTCAGAAGTGGTTGCATCTCCCCGTTGCGTACCAGGCTTTCCATTGCTCCACATCCTGCTGATATTTGATACTATGTCTTTCATGTCTGCCATTCTGGTAGGTGTATGCACAGTATTTTGCTTATGGCTTTAATCCCTCTGTTGTTAGTGAAGTTGTGCATCTTGTGGTATTCATGGACTACTTTCTGTTGTTTTTTAAAAAGTTTTAAAAATTGTGGTCTGGTACACATAACATAAAATGTACTATCTTAACCATTTTTAAGTGCACATTTCAGGGTCAGGAAGTAATTCACACTGTTGTGCAAAGCTGACCACCATCATCCTCCAGAACTTTTTCATCTTGCAAAATTGAAACAGTCTCCATTAAACACTCACTCCCCATGGTCCCTCCCTCAGCCTCTGGCACTCAACATCCTACTTTATGTCTCTATATTTCCGACTGCTCCAGGGGCCTTGTATGAGTGGATCAAGCACTGTTTGTTTTTTTGTGTCTAGCTTACATCACTGAGCATAATGCCCACAAGGTTCATCCCTGCTGCATCCTGTGTCAGAATTGACTTCCTTTTTAGGCTGAATAGCATTCCCTTGTATTGATGGACCGTGTTTTTCTTCTCCATTCATCCATTAGTGGACACATGTAATAGCTACATTCATTTCTACTGTCATAATATTTGTGGAATAAAATCAGAAAGTCCTATGAATCAAAAGTCATTTGCCATTAACTTTTTTCTTAAACTTTTTGTTGTGGAAAACATCAAGGCTAAGAAAAGGGAAAAATACATGTCAGCTTCACTTGTGTTCAGGAATTAATGCTTTACGGATTCACTTTATTCCCTGTGTGTGTGCTATGCGTGTGCGTGTGCCTGTTTGCATACATATGCTGTGCATGTGCATAGGTATGTGAACTTGCACACATTAGTGTGTGCATGGGCATATGGGTGCATGTGTGTTCACATGCTAGTGTGTGAATATATTTGTGCTGTGCACGTGCATATGTTTGTGTGTGTGCTGTGCCTGCCTGTGTGCACACCTGTGTGTTTGCTGGAACCACTTGCAAGTTGGCTGCAGACTGAATTGTGCCCCAGATATATCCGCACGCAGCTGCTGTAACAATCCTGCGTAGCCACGTAAAGGTCACAGATCTCAGGGATTTAAATGGATCGAGCAGGATATCCTGACACAGAGTTTGTCTTCCAATGACTGTCACTGTCTCAGTAACATCCTTCACACCTTCTTTAAGCCCCATTCAGGGTCCAGTTTAGACTCCCATTACATTCAGTCACTTGTCCCAGGTCCCCTAAAGCAACAATGTCACCGTTGGAGAGCCCGGCCAAGGCTGGGGGTGCCCCTCCCGTTGGCCTGGCCTCCAGGCCCTGCCCTTGGCTCCTGTTTCCTCATATCTCAGCCAGGCCCCGACTTGGATGGGGCCGCCACCTCTTTCCTCACAGGGTCCCATCGCCCAGTCAAGGGGGTTCATTCTCCCCAAACACAGCATCAGGAGTCGGGGGCTGACAGTCCCCACTGGGTCTCCTTCATGTGAGACCCTGTGCTGTTGAAAGAGCAGGCACCCTGCCCTCGGGGGTGGGGGACTGGGGGGCGACATGCGGCCCACGATGGGCAGGCGGGTCTCCGGGTGGGGCGAGCCAGTGTGCAAGGAGTTCCGCGGTGGGTTCTCCTCTCCAACGGCTTCTGTGCCCCTCCCTCTCCCCGTGCCTCCCCTCGAAGACAGCGCGGTGCCGGGACGGGAACCATGGGAGCCGTCAGCCACCGCCCCCTCTACACACACGCACACGCTGCAGGGAAGCAGGACCTGAGTGCAGGGCTCTCAGCGGCCCTGAGCGCCCCGCCCGGAATCGGCCCGCCGAATGGACAGACCGGATCTCCCGGCCCGGACCATGCAGGACTCTCCTGCCTGGGCTTCCAGTGTGGCCGCCTCCTTCTGGAAGCCTGGGAGGCTGGAATCAGGCCACTTCTTGTCTGTCCTGGCATCAGACTGGGCTGCACTCTAAGAAGTTCGTGGCTCGCCCGTGGATCCTGACCATCAGGTGGCCAGAGAAATTGGGAACATTTCTGTTTTGCCTGTTGAAATGTTTAATGACAAAGATTTTGTTCAGTTTACTGATGTGGGTGTCCAAAGATGAGAGACCCATGTGTGTGATCTGTACCTCCTATGAGATCAGCCCTAAGCTAGTTTAAACATGATCAAGTTGTGTCTACATGGTAGATTTAGACCTCTGCATGTCCTGTCTACTGATTATGTTTAGAGCTGACCATGTGTTGTCTACAATAAGAAGATTTAGACCTGACCATGTTCTGTGTACGCTAGGACTATGGGGACCTGGGTAGAGACCCGGCCTGGCCTCAGTACTGGGAAGCTCCGTGCCTGCATCTGAATGTCAGTGCTTAGATGTCTGGGGTCTGGAGCTGAGGTGGGCTTGTCTACGTAACAGCCTCTCTTCTGAGTGTGGTGACCTGGTCCTCCCAAGGGTCAGTGCTATGGTCGGGGCCTTAGTCTTAATCCCTGCAAGGTTCACCTTCCCTGGGGCTCGTGGAGAATCCTCAGGAGGACTACCTGGCAATAATTCCAATTTACCAGCACGTGCATGGTGCATAGGGAAGCAGGTTTAGCTGCTGAATTGATTGCAGGGCACGCAGATCGGGCAAAAGGCCGATGGGTGACAGCTGAGGCTGCTGCTGAGCTCTCCCTCCAGTCTACCGTCCCTACTCAGCAGAGTCCAGAGCTGCCCCTCGGCTTTCAGCCCTGCTGTCCTGTGAGTTTTCTCAACATGTAAGTGAGACGAGAAAGGACTGAGCATGCCAGCACCAGGGTCGTGTGTTCAACTCTAGTATGAAAGCTGTAAAAACAGTTAAAATCACACAGAACCAAAGTGAGAAGAGGAGGACTCCTCTGGGACAAGTGTGGGGAAAGGAGACCCACCTGACACTTTTTCCCATCCCAGGAGGTCCCAGGGACCCAGCTTGTTTCCACATTGGGGAAGCCCTCTGCAGAGCCATGGTGTCCTGACCAAGGGGACGTGTGACCCCAGGTGCAGGGTCTGGGGAGGTGAGGTCACCCTGGGACTGTGGACATGTGACCCAGGTGGAGGGGTCTGGGGAGGTGGGTCACCCTGGTGAGTGTGGATGTGTGGCCCCAGGTATAGGGTGAGGGGACTGTGTGGGTCTCACCATACCTGCATGGGTCAGGATCACATGGATGGGGAGACCGCATATGCGCTCTTTGCCTGCAGTGTGTCCTGTCCCCTTTGAGATTTCCAACCTCTGCATTAAGGGTGTTGTCCTGATTAACCTGTGGTTCCTTTTCTTCTCTTCATCTTGTCACAATCATATGAGGTCAGGCATGTTTGAGTGGGTTGCTGCTCTGTGTTCCAGTGAGTGACAACACTTGGTGGTATCGTTTTAAGACTATAGCATATCATGTGTCTAATCTATGGGGGTCACCACTGCCTGGGACCCCCTGGACAGAGGTCAGGTGAGCACAGACTAGCCCCCCCTAAGAATGGTCTCCTACGTGCTCTGTGAGGGTACCGTGATGGCCCCTAAGGTAGGGGACTGTGTCTGGGCCTCCGACATTTGTGATGAAGGGGAGTCGAAATGGAATCTCAATTAACAAGACATTATTTTAAGAATTTATTTTAAGTGAAATAAAACACACGTCACATACCCTTTACCATCATCACCATTTTAAGTGCACGTTTCTGAGGCATCAGATAGATTCACTTTCTCGTGGAGCCATCACCACCATCCCTAGAACTTTTCCTCTTGCAAAGCCAAAATTGCACAACCATGAAAGTCTCATTCCCCATTCCCTCCCACTGCCCCTGGCACCGATATCCACTTCAGTCCCTGAGTTGTCGACTCCAGGGCACCCACTGGAGTGCAATCCTGCAGTGTTTGCTGACGGGTCATTTTGGAAGAGCTGACTTTCAGTCTGAAGCCTGTTTGCATCTGAAGAATCTGCCTTTAAGGAGAGGGTGTATGAGGAAGGGGGTGTATGCGGGACAAAGGTGTCCAGGGTGCAGGTGAGCCAGGACCTGACCAGCTGCCTTTTGGGTCCTCTGGTCCCATCTCTTGGTCTGTGCCTCATCTGCATCATCACTGTCCCCGCTGGCACTGCTGGGGTGTTGTTGTCTGAGTGAGATTCCCCTGGTGCCCCTGCTCTCCTCCCCTCCTCCTGCTGGTTGCGGAGGGAACTGCTTGCTGTGTGGTCTCTACTCCTGAGGCACGAAGGACCCTGTAGCATGGACCTGCAGAGTGTGGGGTGTGGTCCCAAGAGCATGGGGCCCACTTAGGACACGACATCGGGGCGTGACAAGTGCTAGGGCTGCCTCATCACTGACAGGGAATGTTGCCCAGATCCTGCTCCAGAGGGCGTGGTGGGTGGCCTGGGACCCTAGAGGCCCCATTCCTATACTGGAGCTTGGAGAGTGCATACCCATGGGCTCCAGATTCACCCCATATCTCAGCCATATCCCTCTGTCCTGTCTTTGAACTCAGGAAAACGAGCTCTCTTGTCCACAACATAGGCCTGGTCCTGTTGATATTAGGATTCTTCAAGTTAGGCGTCCTGGGATAGCAGCTCCTTTTAGGCCTGAGAAGGAACAACTCCGGAGTGTACAACAATTTCAGATGAAACTAATATTCAATGACTATCCCTAACTACTCGGTTGTTGACTTCTATTAGTCATTATTCTCCTGGTTTTAGCTCTGATGTGGGGATTACACAGGGGTCAACATTTAAATCTTCGTAATCTGTGTATTTGTAGCTTCAGTATCATTACTGACCCATAGATTTTTATGGTTTGGGAAGAGTTATTGATTTCATGTATCATGTAAAGGATTCACAATGATGATAGGGCAATTAAGATTACAATAATAGCTAGTAAATTGTTCACATTTTCTCTACCTGTGCATCTATTGTATGCATATGAGTTTAGATATCAATATTAGTGAAATGATATAGAGGACTAGAGAACTTATTTTAAAAATCACTATTAATGTGTGATGAAGAAAATGTAAAAGTTCTTCCATAATCGGTGATGTTGTATCTTGAGAGCCTAGATGAAATTGATATGCCTTAGTGATATACAGGATTTTAGCCTATCATTTAACTTTGACAAAGCTACATCACTTTTTACTTTTATCTCATTTATTGAGGAAGACATAATTGTTATGGTGTTGGCTTGAAACTGGTTGAAAAGGACTTGAGTCCTTCCTTATTTTACATTTACATAGGTAGGATCTTGAAACATAGGATATGGTGGAGGACATCCGTGTAACCATTCTAGGTTAGGAGTAGCAATTTCCACTACTAAGACTTCTTGTTTAGACACAAATGCTTTTCAAAGTATGAAGATTATTACCATTACCGCTGCTAATGAGATGAATGAGCCTAAAGACAAAATATTTCATGTTGTGTGTGCCTCAGGGTACTCAGACTAACGTAGTGACATCCCTGAGAGGCCACGAAAGTGCTGCAGGAAGTCATATTTACTACTACAAATATACTTGTGAAGTGAATTTTTGCTCATGCTGAGTTAACTCTATAACCTGAGAATAGTGGGAATCAGTGTAGGAAGCCTCCTATAATAGTGAAGACTGCTCCCATGGACATTAGGTCATGGAAGTGTGCTACTACATAGTCTGTATCCTGGAGGACAATGTCTGGGGATGATTTGGCTAAGATGATTCCTGTCCAACCACCTACTGTAAAAAGAAAAACTAAAGCCTAAAACTCATAATATAGTGGGAGGTCATATAGTATTACCTCCGTGAACAGTTGCTAACCAGGGACTTCCCTGGTGACGCAGTGGTTAAGAATTCGCCTGCCAATGCAGGGGACACGGGTTCGAGCCCTTGTCTGGGAAGATTCCACATGCCGCGGAGCAAAAAGCCCGTGTGCCACAACTACTGAGCCTGTCCTCTAGAGCCCGCAAGCCACAACTACTGAAGCCCACGCGCCTAGAGGCCGTGCTCTGCAACAAGAGAAGCCACTGCAATGAAAGGGCCGCACACCGCAACGAAGAGTAGCTGCCGCTCACCGCAACCAGAGAAAGCCCATGCGCAGCAACCAAGACCCAACTCAGCCAAAAAAAAAAAAGAAAAGAAAAGAAAAAGAAAAATTAAGTAAAGAGTTTCTAATCAGCTAGATACTTTTACTCCTGTAGGGATAGAAGTAATTACGGTAGCTGATGCAAAGTATGCTCCTGAGTCCACAGCTATCCCTAAGGTAAACATATGATGGGCCCACAAGAGAACTCCTAAAAAACCAGTGGACGTGACTCATACTATTCCCAGATAGCTGAGAGGCAATTTTTGTCCTAAATAGTATGTAATGATATGTTAGTTTATAACAAACCCTGTTAGGCCATGAATACAGACTTCAGGGTGAGCAAAGTATCAAAAGAGGTGTTGGTATAGGATTCGGTCTCCTCCTGCAGGGTCAAAGAAAGTAGTGTTTAGATTTCTATCTCTTAACAGCATGGCAATTCTGGCTGCTTGGACTGAGATTGGTAATTATAGTAATATGGCTATAGTTGGGGAAGATTAAACAAATAATGGTGTTTGGTATTGGGATATGACTGCTGGTTTTGTATTAAAGACTATAGTAATAAAAGTAATAATACCAAGAATTGAGGAGACACCTGCTAAATGTAAGGAGAAAAGAGTTAGGTCGACAGAGGCTACTGCATGGGCCAGATTGCAGGCTAGAGCTGAATACACGGTTCCACTGGTACCAGAACCAGCTTCTACTATTGGTGATATGAGTAAGAGTAAGAATGATGGGGGAAGTAGTCAAAAGTTTATATGATTTATTGGGGGAAATGCTACTTCAGGTGTCCGAGTTATTAGTGGCCCAAGTCAGTTTTCAAAGCCTGCAATCATAACGGGTACAGCTATAAAGAAAATTATTACAAGTGCAGGGACTGTTATGACAACCTTACAGATCTGGGCATCTCCAAGTAGCGGTCCAGGTCAGCATAGCTCAGCCTGGATTAATATAATTAAGGTGCTGCCTGCTACTCCAGCTCAAGCACCAAATACTGAATATAAAATGCCGATATCTTTGTGATTTGTTGAAAATAATCAGCAGTGTATGAACAGAGGTAAAATGACTGAGTTAGCATTAGACTGTAAATCTAAAGACAGAGATTGAGCCCTCTTTCTGGCAAACCCTGTGGTGAATCAACAAATTGAATTGTAACTTCAGAGAAGCAGCTTCAATTCTGCCAGTGATTTTCCTGCCTTTTTTTTTTTCTTTTTTTCTATCTCAAATGAAGGAGAAGTAGACTGAAGCCAGTTGACTAGAGGATTTGCCTGTTAACTAAAGTTTCCTGGGGTTAAAACTCATCAATCTCGTAAAGATTTGGCTTCAATACAGTGTTTGCTTTACATTCAATTGATGTAGAATAAAGTCTTGCAATCCTTATTTTTAGGAATTAAGTAAATTTCACTTGTTTAGGTTTTTGAAAGCTCTTGGTCTGAACTAACCTAAATTCCTAGTACAGCACCGATAGAATGGGTGTTGTGTGTAGTAATCGTGTGGGTATTATGATTGGTAATGATAGGAAGGTTATTGCTTTGTATGTTCAAATTGTTTTGTGTTTGTGTTGTTTAATGAAGGGAATATAGTTAGTGATGTGGAGTATGTTAGCTGCAAGTAGACATATATGCTGAGGACTGCTATGATGGCTATTAGTGTTGGTAGAATGATGTTGTCGTTTTGTTATCTCTTGGATAATTATTCATTTGGGTAGAAAGCCTGATAGTGATGGGCGATGTCCTAATGATACTATAATGGTGAGGAAAATGATTGTGATGGGAGGTGTTTTATCTCATGTGTGTGATAATGATACTCTTGTAGTACATGATCTGGGCATAAATAAGAAGAAGATAGTGTTGTTATGATATAAATTAGTATGTTTAGGATTGTTATAATCTGAATATACATTATAATAGCTGTTATTCATCCTATATGGGCAATTGATGAGGAGGGTGTAATATTTTCCAGGTGAGTATGGCGAAGTCTGCCTCAGCCTCCAGCTATGATTTATAATATCACTATGATTAATAGTATATTTAGGTTGATGGATGGTGACATGTGGTATAAAACTGATAGGGGTGCAAATTTGTCATGTTGATAGCATCAGGTCCGCTGTTCATGGGATGCCTCGTGTGACTTCAGGCACTCAGAAGTGAAATGGGGAAAGTCCTACTTTTGTGACAAGGGCGATTGTCATGAGGGTGGATGCTGCTGTATTAAAGATTCTTGTTATTCATTGTGCTCTTTGACCAGAGTATATTAGATTAATGATAATAGCCTTTATAAGTAGTATTGATGTGGTGGACTGTTTTAGGAAATATTTGTTGGATGCTTCTGTAGCTTATGGGTTCATGTTTTTTATTAGAATGGGGATACCATTAACCAGTGTGAGCTTGTTATACAATTATATTTCCTGAGAAAATGATCAGTAGAATGATGGTAAAAACAATGAGAGTTTATTAGCACAGGAAGGATATACAAAAATATTTTGGGGGTATGGGCCTGAAGCTTACTTAGAGAACTTTACTATATAGCATGTGGTGTAATGTGGTAGGTAGCATGGAGAATGTAAAATTATTAGGAAGAATTCAATTCCAGGAATAAGAGCATTGAAACCTCTGTGATTTACTCTATCAAAGTAACTCTTTTGTCAGACATATTTCTTAAATTTGTGGTGGGTTGCCTGGTATGATGACAAGTAGTGAAAACTCTCATATACATAGGGTTAATGTTAGTCGTAAAAAAACTTTTCATAAGAGATGTATGCCTTGATCATATCAAAATTGTAGGTAGGAGGCTCAAATTCATAGAAAGGAGATTGTTAGATGTGTTTTAATGATGACTTGGGCTGTATATAATTCTGGCACCTAGGGATTGTCGAATGCTCCTAAAAATAGATTGCTGTGGAAATGTTTATTACAGGGAAATTGACATATTCTCTAGGAGGGACGGGGTGAATGGGCCTGCTACATTTTCTACATTGAAGACATATACGGGTTTTGATGCTACTTCCGTTAAATCAAGTGGGGCTTCATTGGATTTCTCCTACTGCGGAGATAATCAAATTCTGGGTAGGGGTCAGGAGAAAATTAGTCATAGGTGTTCTTGTGCAATAATTACTGTTGAAAGTGTAAATGATCCATTTATCAGTAAGACTGAGAATAGAATAACTGCTACATTACTTCATATGAGATGATTGTCTGTGCTATTGTTCCTAGAGCTCCAGTGAGTGAGTATTTTGAATGTGAAGTTCATCCAGATCTGAGGATGGAATAAATGGCTAGGTGTGATATGGCTAACAGAAATAATATGCCTACATTTATATTAATTAGTGCATAAGATATGGGAAGAGGAATTCATGTTGTGAGAGCCAGGGTTAAGGCTAGCATTGGGGTTAAGGCTAGCAAGAGAAGCCACCGCAATGAGAAGCCCGCGCACCGCAACAAAGAGTAGCCCCCGCTTGCCGCAACTAGAGAAAGCCTGCCCATAGCAACGAAGACCCAACGCAGCCAAAAACAAATTAATTAATTAATTAGTTAACTATTTTAAACAAAAGTACTATATCCTTCTGTACAGCTTCTCTGGGAAGAACAGAGAGATGGCGTAGGAGAGTGAGAAAGACCAATATTTAGTGCACATCTCTCATGCAGGTGCTCTGCTGGCTCAGATAGATTTATCCCCACTTTACAAAGGAGGAAATAATCTCAGAGAGGTTTAGTAATTTTACCAAAGCCAAACAGCTATGGAGTGGCAGAACCAAGATCTGAACCAAGTCTGTTACCTTCAAAGCCTAAGTCCTCATCACAACAAAACTCAATATTTACATTTCTCGAATTACATTGCAACCTGGGGAGTTCTTGGCACAATCCTGAATAAGAGTGAGAAAGAAAGAAATAGCATTGTTCCTACAGTCAACCCAAATTTTTGGAGCAGCTGCTAGACGCCTGGCCCTTTTTGGGGTTCAGCAGTGATCAAGACAGGAAGAGTCCTGCTCTCATGAACCACGTAGTGGGGAGGAGAGACGGGTGCAACTTGGGTGAGGGATTTCACCTTGCTGGACCTCTGTTTTGTCATCTGGAAAATGGGATGGGTGTTCCTCATTTTCTGGGATTGTCCAGCCCTCACATTCTCTGATTCCATAAGAAGCATTTGTTTTCCTGTTTCTTTAAAACTCATTCAGGCCGTGAGCTGTGATGAATGTTGTTAGCTGCTCCCCAAATCACTCTATTCCCACCCTTTTCCTGTGATCAGGTCTTTCCCGAAACATGACTCACAGTCAGTCAAGTCACAGAACCTAAGGGGCACCCAGCAGAAAAATTCCAACCCTTGCTTCCCAGGAGCTCTGCGGTCTACCTGCCAGGTAAACTTAACTCACCTGGCACAAGGTGGCCATCCCTGGTTTCACATCAGCATGATCTCAGGCACAAACCTCCTTGTTTTTCCATTTTGTCTTTAAGTTACTTGTTGAAACAACTGCACAAATATGACACAGATATAAAATCAGGCATCTTCTGCCCCCAGTGCCTACTAATAAATGATTTTCTGCCACTTTAATGATAAAGATAGAACATTTCAACATTCTGCTACCCTTATTATTTGTCATTTTTGTTGATATTTCTATTGACTACATCTTTCAACATTTTAACAATGGAACATTTATCTAGGGTGTTCCAGACCCAGCCTTTAGTGGTAAAGGTTTTGTTGTTATATTTCTATTGTTTCCTTTAAAAATCATTATCCTATTTAAATGGATTAAGTCAATTCTATAGGCATTTATCTTATGATATTGATGAAATTGATACATAGAGGGCAGTAGTACAAGTTGATTGGACTTGAGAACCTCTATTAGCACAGTTAAGTATAAATATTATCTATATGTAAACCAAAGTACAGGCCGAGTGAGATTCTCTGACTTTTTTCCACTGTCTGCCCCTCAAGCCTGTGAGAAATGGAATAGTTCTTGCCCTATCAGTAAACAAAGGATGTCACAGTCTTCAGCACTTGCAGCCCTCCAATGTGAGCCGGCGGGCCCTGAGGCACTCAGGATATGCAAATACAGAATGCAGGCCCCAGAGAGCTGAGGTGCATATCAAAGGAAGGATTTCAGTGAGACCAGGCAAAGAAAAGCGCCGCATTCCTCACCTTGGGAGAGCTGGTTTTCCTTAGTTAACAATCACCTTTGGATGGTCCCCATTACCTGCGCCAGTCCCCTGCCCTGTCCCCTCCCCCCGGTACTTTAGCTCAGGGAGAAAGGAGCGCAGAGGGACTCGGCTGAATACGGGGCCTGCGCGCCTCGGAAGGAGTTTTCAGCCGCTTTCCCCACAGTCGGGAGGAGGGGCGCTGACGCTGCAGCCGGACCCTGCGCCTCCCTTACCCCGTTTCCCCTCAGGACGCTCAGCCGACCCCCTCCCCACGCCCACCAGGCCTCGCGAGCCAGGCCGAGGGCAGGGGCGAGAGGACGGACCGAAGTTCCCGGGGACCAGACGCTGGAGGCCGCTCTTTCTGCACAGCAGCGGCGGGTGGCAGCGAACCCCTGCCCCTCAGAAGCTGGTCTTGTGCTGCCGCCCGGGCACCGGACCAGGCGGAGGGTCGGCGCCCACTTACCCGGCCCGCCGACCCCGCGACTGTCATGGCTTCGGCCGCCGGGGCACCTCCAGAGCCGGCAGCCTCAGTGAGGTCGCCCTCCCCTCGGGCTCCGGGGCAGTTCCGTGAAGGCGGAGGGAAGAGACCCCGCCCGAGCCGGGAGTTCCAGGTCTGAGGAAAAGCGGGCTCTGTTCAGCGCGCAGTGGGTGGGACCGCTCTGCCCCGAGGCCTTCCGGGAGGGAGCGGGGCGGCGGGGGAGGGAGCCGCCAGGAGCGCAGGGCCCCGTCGGGGGTCCTGGAGGGGCGGCCCGGCCTGGGGGCCACGCCCACTGTGGCCGCAGCCCAGGCCTTTTTCCTGGAATCCTACACAAAAACATTAGAAAGATACACAGTCTATAGTAAATACTCACAAATGATTGTTGCTGCTGTGCTCACTATTCTATTAAAGGTGTAAAATCCACAAAACACTTTAAGTTCAAAATTAAATATGAATTTTTACCTTTCTAATTATGTCTCTGATATTCACAGTTGTGGTTAATGAATCAGAGACTGTGGCGTCACTAGTTAAAAATGAGCTTGTTAAAAAAATAGAACTCAGGCCCACCGGACCTACTGAATCACAATCTGCACGTTTACAATCTCCCCAGTGTACTCGTGTACCCATGAATAGTTGAAAGGTACATTTCTACCTCGACAGGTCTTTTCTCTATGAGAAATACACACATTTTATCCAGTTTGATATAAATAAAACACTCAAAAATGCATATGCCTGTGTTGAAACCATCATTTTATCATTTCTTTTCCAGACAAGTATAGTCTCTATACTGGTTTTGTGGATCACATGCCATACTCTTTTCTTGTAGTTAGAAATAAGGTAGAGAAAGTTACTTTGTAAAAAATATATATATATGTATTAGTGGAGAATTGAAGACACTCTTCTAAATTAAAACCTTCCCTTAACTTGCTGTTTTCTTCTTGGGTCATATTATGAACTCTTCCAGTGGCCACATGGCATGTGTACGTTGAATTTCAGGGACTGCTGACATCCCAGGATGTGGCCATAGATTTCTGTCAAGAGGAGTGAGAATGCCTCGAGCAAGATCAACGGGAATTGTACAGGGATGTGATGTTAGACAAGTATAGGAACCTGCTCTCCTTGGGTGAGGATACCTTCCTTCCAGAATTCCTTATCCAACCACAGGGTTTGGAGTCCTTCATTTGTAGAATGTCTCCTGGAATCTTCTGCTTCCTACAATAGGGGTTCAGATTGCAACGTTTCAGGAAAGATTGGGAGTTTGTGGGTGAAAGTTTTCTTATTCTTTTAAAATTGCAGCCTCCCTTTTAATATACTTTGTAACTGCTTGGGGTGTGTCTATATGAACTGTATACTATATGCTTCTGTTATAGTCCTTACAATATTTTATTGCCTTATTTTCTCTAACAATTTTCCATGGATTCTTTGGGCTTAAGGTATATTAAAAGGGAGACTGCGAATCTGGGACTTCCCTGGTGAGGCAGTGATTAAGAATTCGCCTGCCAATGCAGGGGACCCGGTTCGATCCCCGGTCCGGGAAGATCTCACGTGCCACGGAACAACTAAGCCAGTGGGCCACAACTACTGAGTCTGCACGCCGCAACTACTGAAGCCGGTGTGTCTTGAGCCCGTGCGCCATTTATCTTTTGGAGAATAAAACCACTTCTGAGTGATTAAAATTTAGGCCAGCTAGTCAAAATGCTTTATCACCTGTTCTTCTAAAACACTGGTCAATGGAACAAGTTTTACTAGGGATAACAGTGTAATTGTATTCTGGAGTTCATATGGGCAATATGGTTTATGACCTTGATGCTGGATCACGACCTTTCAACGGTATAACTGCTATTAATTGTCTGTTTGTTCAACGATTAAAGTCTCACGTGATCTGAGTTCAGACTGGAGTCATCCTGGTTGGTTTCTGTCTATTGCAGATTTCTTCCAGTATGAAAGGACAAGAGCAATACGGCTTACTTTACAAAATGTCTTCAAACTAAATGATGATATAATCTACATTCAATTAATTTATACATACCCTACTGTAGAACAGGGTTCGTTATGCTGGCAGTGCCCGGTAATTATGTAAAACTGAAACTTTTTCTGCACTGGTTCAAGTCCTCTTCCTAAGAATATGTTTATAATCAGCATTCTTTCACAAATTACCCAATTTAATTCACCATAGCATTCCTCATATTAACTAAATGGAAAATCCTAGGCTATATACATATCCAGAAAGGGCCAAAAATCATCAGCCCCCATGGATGTTTACAACCCATTGCTGAGGCATTCAAATTACTTATTAAAGAACCACTATGTCCATCAACATCATCAATTTATATATTATTGCCCCAATGCTAGCCTTAACCCTGGCTCTCACAACATGAATTCCTGTTCCCATATCTTATCCACTAATTAATATAAATGTAGGCATATTATTTCTATTAGCCATATCACACCTAGCCATTTATTCCATCCTCAGATCTGGATGAACTTCACATTCAAAATACTCACTCACTGGAGCTCTAGGAACAATAGCACAGACAATCATCTCATATGAAGTAATGTAGCAGTTATTCTATTCTCAGTCTTACTGGTAAAGGGATCATTTACACTTTCAACAGTAATTATTACACAAGAACACCTAGGACTAATTTTCTCCTGACCCCTACCCAGAATTTGATTATCTCCGCAGTAGCAGAAATCCAGTGAAGCTCCACTTGATTTAACGGAAGTAGAATCAAAACCTGTACATGTCTTCAATGTACAAAATGTAGCAGGCCCATTCACCCCGTCCTTCCCAGAGAATAAGTCAATTTCCCTATAATAAACATTTCCACAGCAATCTATTTTTAGGAGCATTCGACAATCCCTAGGTGCCAGAATTATAGATTCTTTCATCTTGTAAATATAGTTTTTTTTTAAAAATAATTTTTATACTTTTACCACCTTTAAACAAAATGTACTCCATTGCTGTGGAATATTCCTTCATAGGAGCGTGCATGGTTCATTTCTGCATCCGTCTGTGATGGCCTTCAGGTTCCTTCAGATTTGGCTCCTGTGGCTGCAAGTCCATGTCCGTGTGTCCTGGTGCAGGGCTGCTGGGTTTGTGTTCAACTGGGAGGAGCACTGTGGGTCTCTGTGCACGGACTTCGCTATCTGAGGCCCGATTGCTTCAGAAGTGGTTGCATCTCCCCGTTGCGTACCAGGCTTTCCATTGCTCCACATCCTGCTGATATTTGATACTATGTCTTTCATGTCTGCCATTCTGG
This sequence comes from Balaenoptera physalus, assembly GCF_965194825.1. NCBI lineage: Eukaryota > Metazoa > Chordata > Mammalia > Artiodactyla > Balaenopteridae > Balaenoptera > Balaenoptera physalus. The sequence goes on along the minus strand of NW_028124132.1, from coordinate 9,530 downwards.
TAGGTGTATGCACAGTATTTTGCTTATGGCTTTAATCCCTCTGTTGTTAGTGAAGTTGTGCATCTTGTGGTATTCATGGACTACTTTCTGTTGTTTTTTAAAAAGTTTTAAAAATTGTGGTCTGGTACACATAACATAAAATGTACTATCTTAACCATTTTTAAGTGCACATTTCAGGGTCAGGAAGTAATTCACACTGTTGTGCAAACCTGACCACCATCATCCTCCAGAACTTTTTCATCTTGCAAAATTGAAACAGTCTCCATTAAACACTCACTCCCCATGGTCCCTCCCTCAGCCTCTGGCACTCAACATCCTACTTTATGTCTCTATATTTCCGACTGCTCCAGGGGCCTTGTATGAGTGGATCAAGCACTGTTTGTTTTTTTGTGTCTAGCTTACATCACTGAGCATAATGCCCACAAGGTTCATCCCTGCTGCATCCTGTGTCAGAATTGACTTCCTTTTTAGGCTGAATAGCATTCCCTTGTATTGATGGACCGTGTTTTTCTTCTCCATTCATCCATTAGTGGACACATGTAATAGCTACATTCATTTCTACTGTCATAATATTTGTGGAATAAAATCAGAAAGTCCTATGAATCAAAAGTCATTTGCCATTAACTTTTTTCTTAAACTTTTTGTTGTGGAAAACATCAAGGCTAAGAAAAGGGAAAAATACATGTCAGCTTCACTTGTGTTCAGGAATTAATGCTTTACGGATTCACTTTATTCCCTGTGTGTGTGCTATGCGTGTGCGTGTGCCTGTTTGCATACATATGCTGTGCATGTGCATAGGTATGTGAACTTGCACACACTAGTGTGTGCATGGGCATATGGGTGCATGTGTGTTCACATGCTAGTGTGTGAATATATTTGTGCTGTGCACGTGCATATGTTTGTGTGTGTGCTGTGCCTGCCTGTGTGCACACCTGTGTGTTTGCTGGAACCACTTGCAAGTTGGCTGCAGACTGAATTGTGCCCCAGATATATCCGCACGCAGCTGCTGTAACAATCCTGCGTGGCCACGTAAAGGTCACAGATCTCAGGGATTTAAATGGATCGAGCAGGATATCCTGACACAGAGTTTGTCTTCCAATGACTGTCACTGTCTCAGTAACATCCTTCACACCTTCTTTAAGCCCCATTCAGGGTCCAGTTTAGACTCCCATTACATTCAGTCACTTGTCCCAGGTCCCCTAAAGCAACAATGTCACCGTTGGAGAGCCCGGCCAAGGCTGGGGGTGCCCCTCCCGTTGGCCTGGCCTCCAGGCCCTGCCCTTGGCTCCTGTTTCCTCATATCTCAGCCAGGCCCCGACTTGGATGGGGCCGCCACCTCTTTCCTCACAGGGTCCCATCGCCCAGTCAAGGGGGTTCATTCTCCCCAAACACAGCATCAGGAGTCGGGGGCTGACAGTCCCCACTGGGTCTCCTTCATGTGAGACCCTGTGCTGTTGAAAGAACAGGCACCCTGCCCTCGGGGGTGGGGGACTGGGGGGCGACATGCGGCCCACGATGGGCAGGCGGGTCTCCGGGTGGGGCGAGCCAGTGTGCAAGGAGTTCCGCGGTGGGTTCTCCTCTCCAACGGCTTCTGTGCCCCTCCCTCTCCCCGTGCCTCCCCTCGAAGGCAGCGCGGTGCCGGGACGGGAACCATGGGAGCCGTCAGCCACCGCCCCCTCTACACACACGCACACGCTGCAGGGAAGCAGGACCTGAGTGCAGGGCTCTCAGCGGCCCTGAGCGCCCCGCCCGGAATCGGCCCGCCGAATGGACAGACCGGATCTCCCGGCCCGGACCATGCAGGACTCTCCTGCCTGGGCTTCCAGTGTGGCCGCCTCCTTCTGGAAGCCTGGGAGGCTGGAATCAGGCCACTTCTTGTCTGTCCTGGCATCAGACTGGGCTGCACTCTAAGAAGTTCGTGGCTCGCCCGTGGATCCTGACCATCAGGTGGCCAGAGAAATTGGGAACATTTCTGTTTTGCCTGTTGAAATGTTTAATGACAAAGATTTTGTTCAGTTTACTGATGTGGGTGTCCAAAGATAAGAGACCCATGTGTGTGATCTGTACCTCCTATGAGATCAGCCCTAAGCTAGTTTAAACATGATCAAGTTGTGTCTACATGGTAGATTTAGACCTCTGCATGTCCTGTCTACTGATTATGTTTAGAGCTGACCATGTGTTGTCTACAATAAGAAGATTTAGACCTGACCATGTTCTGTGTACGCTAGGACTATGGGGACCTGGGTAGAGACCCGGCCTGGCCTCAGTACTGGGAAGCTCCGTGCCTGCATCTGAATGTCAGTGCTTAGATGTCTGGGGTCTGGAGCTGAGGTGGGCTTGTCTACGTAACAGCCTCTCTTCTGAGTGTGGTGACCTGGTCCTCCCAAGGGTCAGTGCTATGGTCGGGGCCTTAGTCTTAATCCCTGCAAGGTTCACCTTCCCTGGGGCTCGTGGAGAATCCTCAGGAGGACTACCTGGCAATAATTCCAATTTACCAGCACGTGCATGGTGCATAGGGAAGCAGGTTTAGCTGCTGAATTGATTGCAGGGCACGCAGATCGGGCAAAAGGCCGATGGGTGACAGCTGAGGCTGCTGCTGAGCTCTCCCTCCAGTCTACCGTCCCTACTCAGCAGAGTCCAGAGCTGCCCCTCGGCTTTCAGCCCTGCTGTCCTGTGAGTTTTCTCAACATGTAAGTGAGACGAGAAAGGACTGAGCATGCCAGCACCAGGGTCGTGTGTTCAACTCTAGTATGAAAGCTGTAAAAACAGTTAAAATCACACAGAACCAAAGTGAGAAGAGGAGGACTCCTCTGGGACAAGTGTGGGGAAAGGAGACCCACCTGACACTTTTTCCCATCCCAGGAGGTCCCAGGGACCCAGCTTGTTTCCACATTGGGGAAGCCCTCTGCAGAGCCATGGTGTCCTGACCAAGGGGACGTGTGACCCCAGGTGCAGGGTCTGGGGAGGTGAGGTCACCCTGGGACTGTGGACATGTGACCCAGGTGGAGGGTTCTGGGGAGGTGGGTCACCCTGGTGAGTGTGGATGTGTGGCCCCAGGTATAGGGTGAGGGGACTGTGTGGGTCTCACCATACCTGCATGGGTCAGGATCACATGGATGGGGAGACCGCATATGCGCTCTTTGCCTGCAGTGTGTCCTGTCCCCTTTGAGATTTCCAACCTCTGCATTAAGGGTGTTGTCCTGATTAACCTGTGGTTCCTTTTCTTCTCTTCATCTTGTCACAATCATATGAGGTCAGGCATGTTTGAGTGGGTTGCTGCTCTGTGTTCCAGTGAGTGACAACACTTGGTGGTATCGTATTAAGACTATAGCATATCATGTGTCTAATCTATGGGGGTCACCACTGCCTGGGACCCCCTGGACAGAGGTCAGGTGAGCACAGACTAGCCCCCCCTAAGAATGGTCTCCTACGTGCTCTGTGAGGGTACCGTGATGGCCCCTAAGGTAGGGGACTGTGTCTGGGCCTCCGACATTTGTGATGAAGGGGAGTCGAAATGGAATCTCAATTAACAAGACATTATTTTAAGAATTTATTTTAAGTGAAATAAAACACACGTCACATACCCTTTACCATCATCACCATTTTAAGTGCACGTTTCTGAGGCATCAGATAGATTCACTTTCTCGTGGAGCCATCACCACCATCCCTAGAACTTTTCCTCTTGCAAAACCAAAATTGCACAACCATGAAAGTCTCATTCCCCATTCCCTCCCACTGCCCCTGGCACCGATATCCACTTCAGTCCCTGAGTTGTCGACTCCAGGGCACCCACTGGAGTGCAATCCTGCAGTGTTTGCTGACGGGTCATTTTGGAAGAGCTGACTTTCAGTCTGAAGCCTGTTTGCATCTGAAGAATCTGCCTTTAAGGAGAGGGTGTATGAGGAAGGGGGTGTATGCGGGACAAAGGTGTCCAGGGTGCAGGTGAGCCAGGACCTGACCAGCTGCCTTTTGGGTCCTCTGGTCCCATCTCTTGGTCTGTGCCTCATCTGCATCATCACTGTCCCCGCTGGCACTGCTGGGGTGTTGTTGTCTGAGTGAGATTCCCCTGGTGCCCCTGCTCTCCTCCCCTCCTCCTGCTGGTTGCGGAGGGAACTGCTTGCTGTGTGGTCTCTACTCCTGAGGCACGAAGGACCCTGTAGCATGGACCTGCAGAGTGTGGGGTGTGGTCCCAAGAGCATGGGGCCCACTTAGGACACGACATCGGGGCGTGACAAGTGCTACGGCTGCCTCATCACTGACAGGGAATGTTGCCCAGATCCTGCTCCAGAGGGCGTGGTGGGTGGCCTGGGACCCTAGAGGCCCCATTCCTATACTGGAGCTTGGAGAGTGCATACCCATGGGCTCCAGATTCACCCCATATCTCAGCCATATCCCTCTGTCCTGTCTTTGAACTCAGGAAAACGAGCTCTCTTGTCCACAACATAGGCCTGGTCCTGTTGATATTAGGATTCTTCAAGTTAGGCGTCCTGGGATAGCAGCTCCTTTTAGGCCTGAGAAGGAACAACTCCGGAGTGTACAACAATTTCAGATGAAACTAATATTCAATGACTATCCCTAACTACTCGGTTGTTGACTTCTATTAGTCATTATTCTCCTGGTTTTAGCTCTGATGTGGGGATTACACAGGGGTCAACATTTAAATCTTCGTAATCTGTGTATTTGTAGCTTCAGTATCATTACTGACCCATAGATTTTTATGGTTTGGGAAGAGTTATTGATTTCATGTATCATGTAAAGGATTCACAATGATGATAGGGCAATTAAGATTACAATAATAGCTAGTAAATTGTTCACATTTTCTCTACCTGTGCATCTATTGTATGCATATGAGTTTAGATATCAATATTAGTGAAATGATATAGAGGACTAGAGAACTTATTTTAAAAATCACTATTAATGTGTGATGAAGAAAATGTAAAAGTTCTTCCATAATCGGTGATGTTGTATCTTGAGAGCCTAGATGAAATTGATATGCCTTAGTGATATACAGGATTTTAGCCTATCATTTAACTTTGACAAAGCTACATCACTTTTTACTTTTATCTCATTTATTGAGGAAGACATAATTGTTATGGTGTTGGCTTGAAACTGGTTGAAAAGGACTTGAGTCCTTCCTTATTTTACATTTACATAGGTAGGATCTTGAAACATAGGATATGGTGGAGGACATCCGTGTAACCATTCTAGGTTAGGAGTAGCAATTTCCACTACTAAGACTTCTTGTTTAGACACAAATGCTTTTCAAAGTATGAAGATTATTACCATTACCGCTGCTAATGAGATGAATGAGCCTAAAGACAAAATATTTCATGTTGTGTGTGCCTCAGGGTACTCAGACTAACGTAGTGACATCCCTGAGAGGCCACGAAAGTGCTGCAGGAAGTCATATTTACTACTACAAATATACTTGTGAAGTGAATTTTTGCTCATGCTGAGTTAACTCTATAACCTGAGAATAGTGGGAATCAGTGTAGGAAGCCTCCTATAATAGTGAAGACTGCTCCCATGGACATTAGGTCATGGAAGTGTGCTACTACATAGTCTGTATCCTGGAGGACAATGTCTGGGGATGATTTGGCTAAGATGATTCCTGTCCAACCACCTACTGTAAAAAGAAAAACTAAAGCCTAAAACTCATAATATAGTGGGAGGTCATATAGTATTACCTCCGTGAACAGTTGCTAACCAGGGACTTCCCTGGTGACGCAGTGGTTAAGAATTCGCCTGCCAATGCAGGGGACACGGGTTCGAGCCCTTGTCTGGGAAGATTCCACATGCCGCGGAGCAAAAAGCCCGTGTGCCACAACTACTGAGCCTGTCCTCTAGAGCCCGCAAGCCACAACTACTGAAGCCCACGCGCCTAGAGGCCGTGCTCTGCAACAAGAGAAGCCACTGCAATGAAAGGGCCGCACACCGCAACGAAGAGTAGCTGCCGCTCACCGCAACCAGAGAAAGCCCATGCGCAGCAACCAAGACCTAACTCAGCCAAAAAAAAAAAAGAAAAGAAAAGAAAAAGAAAAATTAAGTAAAGAGTTTCTAATCAGCTAGATACTTTTACTCCTGTAGGGATAGAAGTAATTACGGTAGCTGATGCAAAGTATGCTCCTGAGTCCACAGCTATCCCTAAGGTAAGCATATGATGGGCCCACAAGAGAACTCCTAAAAAACCAGTGGACGTGACTCATACTATTCCCAGATAGCTGAGAGGCAATTTTTGTCCTAAATAGTATGTAATGATATGTTAGTTTATAACAAACCCTGTTAGGCCATGAATACAGACTTCAGGGTGAGCAAAGTATCAAAAGAGGTGTTGGTATAGGATTCGGTCTCCTCCTGCAGGGTCAAAGAAAGTAGTGTTTAGATTTCTATCTCTTAACAGCATGGCAATTCTGGCTGCTTGGACTGAGATTGGTAATTATAGTAATATGGCTATAGTTGGGGAAGATTAAACAAATAATGGTGTTTGGTATTGGGATATGACTGCTGGTTTTGTATTAAAGACTATAGTAATAAAAGTAATAATACCAAGAATTGAGGAGACACCTGCTAAATGTAAGGAGAAAAGAGTTAGGTCGACAGAGGCTACTGCATGGGCCAGATTGCAGGCTAGAGCTGAATACACGGTTCCACTGGTACCAGAACCAGCTTCTACTATTGGTGATATGAGTAAGAGTAAGAATGATGGGGGAAGTAGTCAAAAGTTTATATGATTTATTGGGGGAAATGCTACTTCAGGTGTCCGAGTTATTAGTGGCCCAAGTCAGTTTTCAAAGCCTGCAATCATAACGGGTACAGCTATAAAGAAAATTATTACAAGTGCAGGGACTGTTATGACAACCTTACAGATCTGGGCATCTCCAAGTAGCGGTCCAGGTCAGCATAGCTCAGCCTGGATTAATATAATTAAGGTGCTGCCTGCTACTCCAGCTCAAGCACCAAATACTGAATATAAAATGCCGATATCTTTGTGATTTGTTGAAAATAATCAGCAGTGTATGAACAGAGGTAAAATGACTGAGTTAGCATTAGACTGTAAATCTAAAGACAGAGATTGAGCCCTCTTTCTGGCAAACCCTGTGGTGAATCAACAAATTGAATTGTAACTTCAGAGAAGCAGCTTCAATTCTGCCAGTGATTTTCCTGCCTTTTTTTTTTTCTTTTTTTCTATCTCAAATGAAGGAGAAGTAGACTGAAGCCAGTTGACTAGAGGATTTGCCTGTTAACTAAAGTTTCCTGGGGTTAAAACTCATCAATCTCGTAAAGATTTGGCTTCAATACAGTGTTTGCTTTACATTCAATTGATGTAGAATAAAGTCTTGCAATCCTTATTTTTAGGAATTAAGTAAATTTCACTTGTTTAGGTTTTTGAAAGCTCTTGGTCTGAACTAACCTAAATTCCTAGTACAGCACCGATAGAATGGGTGTTGTGTGTAGTAATCGTGTGGGTATTATGATTGGTAATGATAGGAAGGTTATTGCTTTGTATGTTCAAATTGTTTTGTGTTTGTGTTGTTTAATGAAGGGAATATAGTTAGTGATGTGGAGTATGTTAGCTGCAAGTAGACATATATGCTGAGGACTGCTATGATGGCTATTAGTGTTGGTAGAATGATGTTGTCGTTTTGTTATCTCTTGGATAATTATTCATTTGGGTAGAAAGCCTGATAGTGATGGGCGATGTCCTAATGATACTATAATGGTGAGGAAAATGATTGTGATGGGAGGTGTTTTATCTCATGTGTGTGATAATGATACTCTTGTAGTACATGATCTGGGCATAAATAAGAAGAAGATAGTGTTGTTATGATATAAATTAGTATGTTTAGGATTGTTATAATCTGAATATACATTATAATAGCTGTTATTCATCCTATATGGGCAATTGATGAGGAGGGTGTAATATTTTCCAGGTGAGTATGGCGAAGTCTGCCTCAGCCTCCAGCTATGATTTATAATATCACTATGATTAATAGTATATTTAGGTTGATGGATGGTGACATGTGGTATAAAACTGATAGGGGTGCAAATTTGTCATGTTGATAGCATCAGGTCCGCTGTTCATGGGATGCCTCGTGTGACTTCAGGCACTCAGAAGTGAAATGGGGAAAGTGCTACTTTTGTGACAAGGGCGATTGTCATGAGGGTGGATGCTGCTGTATTAAAGATTCTTGTTATTCATTGTGCTCTTTGACCAGAGTATATTAGATTAATGATAATAGCCTTTATAAGTAGTATTGATGTGGTGGACTGTTTTAGGAAATATTTGTTGGATGCTTCTGTAGCTTATGGGTTCATGTTTTTTATTAGAATGGGGATACCATTAACCAGTGTGAGCTTGTTATACAATTATATTTCCTGAGAAAATGATCAGTAGAATGATGGTAAAAACAATGAGAGTTTATTAGCACAGGAAGGATATACAAAAATATTTTGGGGGTATGGGCCTGAAGCTTACTTAGAGAACTTTACTATATAGCATGTGGTGTAATGTGGTAGGTAGCATGGAGAATGTAAAATTATTAGGAAGAATTCAATTCCAGGAATAAGAGCATTGAAACCTCTGTGATTTACTCTATCAAAGTAACTCTTTTGTCAGACATATTTCTTAAATTTGTGGTGGGTTGCCTGGTATGATGACAAGTAGTGAAAACTCTCATATACATAGGGTTAATGTTAGTCGTAAAAAAACTTTTCATAAGAGATGTATGCCTTGATCATATCAAAATTGTAGGTAGGAGGCTCAAATTCATAGAAAGGAGATTGTTAGATGTGTTTTAATGATGACTTGGGCTGTATATAATTCTGGCACCTAGGGATTGTCGAATGCTCCTAAAAATAGATTGCTGTGGAAATGTTTATTACAGGGAAATTGACATATTCTCTAGGAGGGACGGGGTGAATGGGCCTGCTACATTTTCTACATTGAAGACATATACGGGTTTTGATGCTACTTCCGTTAAATCAAGTGGGGCTTCATTGGATTTCTCCTACTGCGGAGATAATCAAATTCTGGGTAGGGGTCAGGAGAAAATTAGTCATAGGTGTTCTTGTGCAATAATTACTGTTGAAAGTGTAAATGATCCATTTATCAGTAAGACTGAGAATAGAATAACTGCTACATTACTTCATATGAGATGATTGTCTGTGCTATTGTTCCTAGAGCTCCAGTGAGTGAGTATTTTGAATGTGAAGTTCATCCAGATCTGAGGATGGAATAAATGGCTAGGTGTGATATGGCTAACAGAAATAATATGCCTACATTTATATTAATTAGTGCATAAGATATGGGAAGAGGAATTCATGTTGTGAGAGCCAGGGTTAAGGCTAGCATTGGGGTTAAGGCTAGCAAGAGAAGCCACCGCAATGAGAAGCCCGCGCACCGCAACAAAGAGTAGCCCCCGCTTGCCGCAACTAGAGAAAGCCTGCCCATAGCAACGAAGACCCAACGCAGCCAAAAACAAATTAATTAATTAATTAGTTAACTATTTTAAACAAAAGTACTATATCCT
>NW_028124133.1:0-30455 GCF_965194825.1 Balaenoptera physalus | reverse complement strand
GGTCATGGAGCACTGTGATGATAGGGGCCATGGAGCTTTGTGACAACAAAGGCCATGGAGCATTGTGATGACAACAGTTCTGGAGCATTGTGATGACAAGGGCATGAATCATTTTGATTGCAGGGGCTATGGAGCATTGTGATGACAAGGGCAGGGAACATTGTCATGACAGAGGTCATGGAGCATTGTGATGAAAGGGACCATGGTACATTGTGATGAAAGGGATCATGGAGCAATATGATTACAGGGGCCATGGAGCATTGTGAATACATATGCCATGGAGCATTGTGATGAGAGGTTTCATTGAGCATTGTGATGACTGTGGTCATGGATCATTTTGAGAACAAGTGTCCTGGAACATTGTGATGACACGGCTCATGGAGCATGGTGATGACACCAGCATGGAGCATTATGATGATAAGAGTTCTGGAGCATTGTGATGACAAGGGCATGGAGCATTGTGATTACAGGGGCCATGGAGCATTGTGATTACAAGGGTCATCCAGCATTGTGATGACAGGGGTCATGGTTCATTGCAATGACCGTGGTCATGGAGCCTTGTGATGACAAGGGCCATGGAGCATTGTGATTACAGGGGTCATGGGGCATTGTGATGACAGGCGGCATTGGGCATTTTGATGATAGGGAGCATGGAGCACTGTGATGAAAGTTGTCTTGGAGCATTTTGAAGAAAAGCACCATGGAGCATTGTGATGACAAGAGGCATGGAGAATTGTGCTGACATGGGTCATGGAGCATTGTGATGTCACGGTCATGGAACATTGACATGACACGATTTCTGCAGAATTGTGATGAAATGGGCATGGAGCATTGTGATTACAGGGGACATGGATCATGGTGATGACATGGGCAGGGAACATTGTGATGACAGGGGTCATGGACCATTGTGATGACAAGTCTCAGAATATGGTGCTGACAGGGATCGTGGAGCATTTGAATGAGAGGGGCTTTGAAACATTGTGATGACAGGTGTCATGGGGCATTGTGATGACAAGGTCCATGGCGATTTGTGATGACAGGTGTCATGGGGTATTGTGGTGAAAGTAGTCATCTAAAATTGTGATGAATGGTATCATGAAGCACTATGATGACAGGGGCCATGGAGCATTGTGATGACAAAGGCCATGGAACATTTTGATGACAAGTGTCATGGAGCATTTTTATGACAGGGGTCATGGGTTTTTGAGATGACAGGGGGCTGGAGCATTGTGATGAAAATGGTCCTGCAGCATTGTGATGTCAGCGGTCATGGAGAATTGTGATGACAGGGATCATGCAGCATTGTGATGACAAGTGTCATGGAGCGTTGTGATAACAAGGTTCTTGAAGCATTGTGATGACAAGGGCATGGAGCATTTTGATTATAGTGGGCAAGTAGCATTGTGCTGACAAGGCATGGTGCATTGTGATGACAAGTGGCATGGAGCATTGTGATGCAAGAGGTACTGGAGCACATCGAGGAAAGGGGTCATTGAGCACTGTGATTACAGGGGCCATGGAGCACGGTGAATGCAAACTCCATCCATCGAACATTGAGATGACAGGGGTCATGGAGCCTTGTGTTGACACGGGCATGGAGCACTGTGATGAGAAGAGACCTGGAGCCTTGTGATGACAAGGGCATGGAGCATTTTGATTACAGGGGCCAAGGAGCATTGTGCTGACAAGGGCATGGTGCATTTTGATGAAATGTGGCATGGAGCATTGTGATGAAAGGGGTACTGGAGCATTGTGAGGAATGGGGTCATGGATCACTGTGATGACAGAGGTCATGGAGCTTTGTGATGGCAAGGGCCAAGGAGCATTGTGATGACAGGTCTCATGGGGCACTGCAATGACAGGGGGCATTGGGCATTGTGATGACAAGGGGCATGGAACACTGTGAAGAAAGTTGTCCTGGAGCATTGTGATGAAAAGCACCATGGAGCATTGTGATGACAAGTGTAATGGAGAAATGTGATGACAGGTGTCATGGGGCATTGTGATGACACGGGCATGGAGCATTATGATGATTAGAGTTCTGGAGCATTGTGATGACAAGAGCATGGAGAATTGTGATTACAGGGGCCAAGGAGCATTGTGATGACGAGGGCATGGAGCATTGTGATGACAAGGGTCATCGAGCATTGTGATGACAGGGGTCATGGGACATTTTGGTGGCAGGGGGCATGGAGCATTGTGATGAAAATGATCCTGGACCTTTGTGATGACAGCGGTCAAGGAGAATTGTGATGACAGGGATCATGCAGCATTGTGATGACAAGGGTCATGGAAAATTGTGATGACAGGGGACATGGAATATTGTGATGACAAGATTCATGAAGCATTTTGATGACCAGGCCATGGAGCATTGTGATGACAGGGCTCATGGGGCATTGTGATGAAAGGGATCATGGAGCAATGTGATTTCAGCGGCCCTGGAGCATTGTGAATACATAGGCAATGGAGAATTGTGATTACATGGGTTATGGAGCATTGTGATGAAAGTGGTCATGAATCATTGTGATGAAAAGAGTCCTGGAGCATTGTGATGACACGTTTTATGGAGCATTGTGATCAAAAGGGCCATGGCGAATTGTGATGAGAGGGTCATTGGGCATTGTGATGACAGTGGTCATCTAGAATTGTGATGAAACATATCATGGAGCACTGTGATGACAGGGGCCATTGAGAATTGTGATGACAAGGGTCATGGAGCATTGTGATGACAGGTGTCATGGAGAATGGTGATGAAAATGGTCCTGGAGCATTGTGATGACAGCGGTCACGGATAATTGTGATGATAGTGATCATGCAGCATTGTGATGACAAGGTCATGGAGCATTGTGATGACAAGGGTCATGGAACATTGTGCGGACAAGGTTCATGAAGCATTGTGATGACAAGGGCATTGGGCATTGTGATGACAGTGGTCATCGAGCATTGTGAAGACAAGTGTCATGGAGCATTGTGTTGACAAAGGCCAGGGAGCATTGTGGTGACAAGGAGCCTGGAGCAGTGTAATGAAAGTTGTCCTGGAGCGTTGTGATGTAAAGCACCATGGAGCATTGTGATGACAAGAGAAATGGAGCATTGTGATTACAAAGGAATGGAGCATTGTGATGACAAGGGACATCTAGCATTGTGATGACAGGGGTCATGGAGCATTGTGATGACAAAGGCCAGGGAGCATTGTGGTGACAGGGGTCATGGGGCATGGTGTTTACATGGGCATGTATCATTGGGATGAGAAGAGATCTGGAGCATTGTGATGACAGGGCATGGAGCATTTTAATTACAGGGGCTAAGGAGCACTGTGCGGAAAGTGGCATGGTGCATTGTGATGACAAGTGGCATGGAGCATGGTGATGAAAGGGATACTGGACCATTGTGAGGAAAGGGGTCATGGATCATTGTGATGACAGGGGTCATGGAGCTATGTGATGACAAATGTCATGGAGCATTTTGATGGCAGGGGTTAAGGGGCATTGTGATGGCATGGGTCATCGAGCATTGTGAAGACAAGGGTCATGGAGCATTGTGATGACAAAGGCCAGGGAGCATTGTGGTGACAAGGAGCATGGAGCACTGTGATGAAGGTTGTCCTGTAGCATTGTGATCAAAAGCAACATGGAACATAGTGATGACAAGAGCCATGGAGCTTTGTGATGACAAGGCTCATGGAGAATTGTGATGACATGGGTCATGGAGCCTTGTGATGTCACGGTTATGGAACATTGTGATGACAAGAATTCTGGAGCATTGTGATGAAAAGGGCATGGAGCATTGTGATTACAGGGGACATGGAGCATTGTGATGACATGGACAGAGAACATTTTGCTGACAGGTATCATGGAGCATTGTGATGAGAGGGGCCTTGGAGCATTGTGGTGACAGGCGTCATGGGGAATTGTGATGACAGTGGTCATGGAGCATTGTGATGAAAAGGGTCATGGAGCACTGTGATTACAGGGGCCATGGAGCATTGTGAATATAAAGGCCATGGAGCATTGAGATGTCAGGGGTCATGGAGCATTGGGATGAAAGTAGTAATGGATCATTGTGATGACAAGTGTCCTGGAACCTTGTGATGACATGGTTCATGGAGCCTTGTGATGACAAGTGCCATGGCGAATTGTGATGACAGGTTTCATGGGGCATTGTGATGACAGTGGTCATCTAGCATTGTGATGAAAGATATCATGGAGCACTGTGATGACATGGGTTATGGAGCCTTGTGATGTCACAGTCATGGAACATTGTGATGACAAGAATTGTGAAGCATTGTGATGAAAAGAGCATAGAGCATTGTGATTACAGGGGACATGGAGCATTGTTATGACATGGGCAGGGAACATTGTGATGACATGGGTCATGGAGCATTGTGATGACAATTGTCATGGAACATTGTTCTGACAGGGATCTTGGATCATTGTGATGAGAGGGACCTTGGAGCATTGTTGTGACAGGCGTCATGGGGCATTGTGATGATAGTGGTAATGAAGCATTGGGATAAAAGTGGTAATGGATCATTGTGATGACAAGTGTCATGGAGCATTGTGATGACTCGGGCATAGAGCATTATGATGACAAGACTCTGGAGAACTGTGATGACAAGGGCAGGGAATATCGTGATGACAGTGGTCATGGAGCGTTGTGATGATAGTGGTAATGGATCACTGTGATGACAATTGTCCGGGAGCATTGTGATGACACGGTTCATGAAGCATTGTGATGACAAGAGCCATGATGTATTGTGATGACAGGTGTCATGGGGCCTTGTGATGACATGGGCATGGAACATTATGATGACAAGAGTTCTGGAGCATTGTGATGACAAGGGCATGGAGCATTGTGATTACAGGGACCTTGGAGCATTGTGATGAAAACGGCCGGGAACATAGTTATGATAGTGATCTTGGAGCATTGTGATGACAACTGTCATGGAACATTGTGATGACAGGGGTCATGGAGCATTGTGATGACATGGTCATGGGGCATTGTGTTGACAGGTGGTATTGTGCATTTTGATGAAAATGGCATGGAGCATTGTGATGACAAGGGCATCGAGCATTGTGATGAAAAGGGTCATCGAGAATTGTGATGACAGGGGTCATGGAGCACTGTGATGACAAAGGCCATGGAACATTGTGATGACAAGTGTCATGTGGCATTGTGATGACAGGGGTCACGGAGCATTGTGATGAAAATGGTCCTGGAGCATTGTGTTCACAGCAGTCACGGATAATTGTAATGACAGGTATCATGCCACATTTTGATTACAATGGTCATGGTGCATTGTGATGACAGGGGTCATGGAATATTGTGATGACAAGGTTCATGAAGCATTGTGATGACAAGGGCATGCAGCATTTTGATTACATGGGTCATCGAGCATTGTGTTGACAGTGGTCCTGGAACCTTGTGTTTACACGGGCATGGAGCATTGTGATGAGAAAATATCTGGAGCATTGTGATGACAAGGGCATATAGCATTTTGATGACATGGGCCAAGGAGCATTGTGCTGACAAGGGCATTGTGCATTGTGATGACAAGTGGCTTGAAGCATTGTGATGGAAGGGGTACTGTATCATTGTGAGGAAAGGGGTCATGGATCATTGTGGTAACAGGGGTCAAGGATCGTTGTGATGACAAGTGTCATTGAGCATTATGATGACAGGTGTCATGGGGCATTGTGATGACCCGGGCATGGAGCATTGTGTTGACACAGCATGGAGCAATTTGATTAGAGGGGCCAAGGAGCATTGTGCTGACAATGGCATGGTGTATTGTGATGACAAATGGCATGGAGCAATGTGATGAAAGGGGTACTGGAGCACTGTTAGGAAAGGGTCATGGATCATTGTGATGAAAGTGATCATGGAGCAATGTGATTACAAGGGTCATGGAGCATTGTGAATACATAGGCCATGGGGCATTGTGATGACAACTGTAATGGAGCCTTGTGATGAAAGTGGTCATGGATCATTGTGATGACAAGTGTCATGGAACACTGAGATGACATGGTTCATGGAGCATTGGGATGGCAAGGGCCATGGCGAATGGTGATGAAAAGTGTCTTGAGGTATTTTGATGACAGTGGTCATGTAAAATTGTGATTAGAGGTATCATGTAGCACTGTGATGATAGAGGCCATGGAGCATTGTGATGACAAAGGCCATGGAACATTGTGATGACAAGTGTCATAGAGCAATCTGAGGACACGGGAATGGAGCATTATGGTGACAAGAGTTCTGGAGCATCGTGATGACAAGGGCATGGAGCATTGTGATTACATGGGCCATGGAGCATTGCGATGACAATGGCATGGAGCATTGTGATTACAATGGTCATTGAGCATTGTGATGACAGGGATCATAGAGCACTGTGATGACAAACACCATGGGGCATTTTGAGGAAAGGGGCATGGAGCATTGAAATGACAAAGGCCATGGAGCATTGTGATGAAAATTGTCAGGGAGAATTGTGATGACACGGGGATGGAGCGTTTTTATTACAATAGATCTTGAGCATTGTGATGACAAGGGCATGGACCATTGTGATTACAGGGGCCATGGAGCATTGTGATGACAAGGGCAGGGAACATGGTGGTGACAGGGGTCATGGAACTTTGTGATGACAACTGTCATGGAACATTGCGATGACAGGGGTCATGGAGCACTGTGATGATAGGGGCCATGGAGCTTTGTGACAACAAAGGCCATGGAGCATTGTGATGACAACAGTTCTGGAGCATTGTGATGACAAGGGCATGAATCATTTTGATTGCAGGGGCTATGGAGCATTGTGATGACAAGGGCAGGGAACATTGTCATGACAGAGGTCATGGAGCATTGTGATGAAAGGGACCATGGTACATTGTGATGAAAGGGATCATGGAGCAATATGATTACAGGGGCCATGGAGCATTGTGAATACATATGCCATGGAGCATTGTGATGAGAGGTTTCATTGAGCATTGTGATGACTGTGGTCATGGATCATTTTGAGAACAAGTGTCCTGGAACATTGTGATGACACGGCTCATGGAGCATGGTGATGACACCAGCATGGAGCATTATGATGATAAGAGTTCTGGAGCATTGTGATGACAAGGGCATGGAGCATTGTGATTACAGGGGCCATGGAGCATTGTGATGACAAGGGTCATCCAGCATTGTGATGACAGGGGTCATGGTTCATTGCAATGACCGTGGTCATGGAGCCTTGTGATGACAAGGGCCATGGAGCATTGTGATTACAGGGGTCATGGGGCATTGTGATGACAGGCGGCATTGGGCATTTTGATGATAGGGAGCATGGAGCACTGTGATGAAAGTTGTCTTGGAGCATTTTGAAGAAAAGCACCATGGAGCATTGTGATGACAAGAGGCATGGAGAATTGTGCTGACATGGGTCATGGAGCATTGTGATGTCACGGTCATGGAACATTGACATGACACGATTTCTGCAGAATTGTGATGAAATGGGCATGGAGCATTGTGATTACAGGGGACATGGATCATGGTGATGACATGGGCAGGGAACATTGTGATGACAGGGGTCATGGACCATTGTGATGACAAGTCTCAGAATATGGTGCTGACAGGGATCGTGGAGCATTTGAATGAGAGGGGCTTTGAAACATTGTGATGACAGGTGTCATGGGGCATTGTGATGACAAGGTCCATGGCGATTTGTGATGACAGGTGTCATGGGGTATTGTGGTGAAAGTAGTCATCTAAAATTGTGATGAATGGTATCATGAAGCACTATGATGACAGGGGCCATGGAGCATTGTGATGACAAAGGCCATGGAACATTTTGATGACAAGTGTCATGGAGCATTTTTATGACAGGGGTCATGGGTTTTTGAGATGACAGGGGGCTGGAGCATTGTGATGAAAATGGTCCTGCAGCATTGTGATGTCAGCGGTCATGGAGAATTGTGATGACAGGGATCATGCAGCATTGTGATGACAAGTGTCATGGAGCGTTGTGATAACAAGGTTCTTGAAGCATTGTGATGACAAGGGCATGGAGCATTTTGATTATAGTGGGCAAGTAGCATTGTGCTGACAAGGCATGGTGCATTGTGATGACAAGTGGCATGGAGCATTGTGATGCAAGAGGTACTGGAGCACATCGAGGAAAGGGGTCATTGAGCACTGTGATTACAGGGGCCATGGAGCACGGTGAATGCAAACTCCATCCATCGAACATTGAGATGACAGGGGTCATGGAGCCTTGTGTTGACACGGGCATGGAGCACTGTGATGAGAAGAGACCTGGAGCCTTGTGATGACAAGGGCATGGAGCATTTTGATTACAGGGGCCAAGGAGCATTGTGCTGACAAGGGCATGGTGCATTTTGATGAAATGTGGCATGGAGCATTGTGATGAAAGGGGTACTGGAGCATTGTGAGGAATGGGGTCATGGATCACTGTGATGACAGAGGTCATGGAGCTTTGTGATGGCAAGGGCCAAGGAGCATTGTGATGACAGGTCTCATGGGGCACTGCAATGACAGGGGGCATTGGGCATTGTGATGACAAGGGGCATGGAACACTGTGAAGAAAGTTGTCCTGGAGCATTGTGATGAAAAGCACCATGGAGCATTGTGATGACAAGTGTAATGGAGAAATGTGATGACAGGTGTCATGGGGCATTGTGATGACACGGGCATGGAGCATTATGATGATTAGAGTTCTGGAGCATTGTGATGACAAGAGCATGGAGAATTGTGATTACAGGGGCCAAGGAGCATTGTGATGACGAGGGCATGGAGCATTGTGATGACAAGGGTCATCGAGCATTGTGATGACAGGGGTCATGGGACATTTTGGTGGCAGGGGGCATGGAGCATTGTGATGAAAATGATCCTGGACCTTTGTGATGACAGCGGTCAAGGAGAATTGTGATGACAGGGATCATGCAGCATTGTGATGACAAGGGTCATGGAAAATTGTGATGACAGGGGACATGGAATATTGTGATGACAAGATTCATGAAGCATTTTGATGACCAGGCCATGGAGCATTGTGATGACAGGGCTCATGGGGCATTGTGATGAAAGGGATCATGGAGCAATGTGATTTCAGCGGCCCTGGAGCATTGTGAATACATAGGCAATGGAGAATTGTGATTACATGGGTTATGGAGCATTGTGATGAAAGTGGTCATGAATCATTGTGATGAAAAGAGTCCTGGAGCATTGTGATGACACGTTTTATGGAGCATTGTGATCAAAAGGGCCATGGCGAATTGTGATGAGAGGGTCATTGGGCATTGTGATGACAGTGGTCATCTAGAATTGTGATGAAACATATCATGGAGCACTGTGATGACAGGGGCCATTGAGAATTGTGATGACAAGGGTCATGGAGCATTGTGATGACAGGTGTCATGGAGAATGGTGATGAAAATGGTCCTGGAGCATTGTGATGACAGCGGTCACGGATAATTGTGATGATAGTGATCATGCAGCATTGTGATGACAAGGTCATGGAGCATTGTGATGACAAGGGTCATGGAACATTGTGCGGACAAGGTTCATGAAGCATTGTGATGACAAGGGCATTGGGCATTGTGATGACAGTGGTCATCGAGCATTGTGAAGACAAGTGTCATGGAGCATTGTGTTGACAAAGGCCAGGGAGCATTGTGGTGACAAGGAGCCTGGAGCAGTGTAATGAAAGTTGTCCTGGAGCGTTGTGATGTAAAGCACCATGGAGCATTGTGATGACAAGAGAAATGGAGCATTGTGATTACAAAGGAATGGAGCATTGTGATGACAAGGGACATCTAGCATTGTGATGACAGGGGTCATGGAGCATTGTGATGACAAAGGCCAGGGAGCATTGTGGTGACAGGGGTCATGGGGCATGGTGTTTACATGGGCATGTATCATTGGGATGAGAAGAGATCTGGAGCATTGTGATGACAGGGCATGGAGCATTTTAATTACAGGGGCTAAGGAGCACTGTGCGGAAAGTGGCATGGTGCATTGTGATGACAAGTGGCATGGAGCATGGTGATGAAAGGGATACTGGACCATTGTGAGGAAAGGGGTCATGGATCATTGTGATGACAGGGGTCATGGAGCTATGTGATGACAAATGTCATGGAGCATTTTGATGGCAGGGGTTAAGGGGCATTGTGATGGCATGGGTCATCGAGCATTGTGAAGACAAGGGTCATGGAGCATTGTGATGACAAAGGCCAGGGAGCATTGTGGTGACAAGGAGCATGGAGCACTGTGATGAAGGTTGTCCTGTAGCATTGTGATCAAAAGCAACATGGAACATAGTGATGACAAGAGCCATGGAGCTTTGTGATGACAAGGCTCATGGAGAATTGTGATGACATGGGTCATGGAGCCTTGTGATGTCACGGTTATGGAACATTGTGATGACAAGAATTCTGGAGCATTGTGATGAAAAGGGCATGGAGCATTGTGATTACAGGGGACATGGAGCATTGTGATGACATGGACAGAGAACATTTTGCTGACAGGTATCATGGAGCATTGTGATGAGAGGGGCCTTGGAGCATTGTGGTGACAGGCGTCATGGGGAATTGTGATGACAGTGGTCATGGAGCATTGTGATGAAAAGGGTCATGGAGCACTGTGATTACAGGGGCCATGGAGCATTGTGAATATAAAGGCCATGGAGCATTGAGATGTCAGGGGTCATGGAGCATTGGGATGAAAGTAGTAATGGATCATTGTGATGACAAGTGTCCTGGAACCTTGTGATGACATGGTTCATGGAGCCTTGTGATGACAAGTGCCATGGCGAATTGTGATGACAGGTTTCATGGGGCATTGTGATGACAGTGGTCATCTAGCATTGTGATGAAAGATATCATGGAGCACTGTGATGACATGGGTTATGGAGCCTTGTGATGTCACAGTCATGGAACATTGTGATGACAAGAATTGTGAAGCATTGTGATGAAAAGAGCATAGAGCATTGTGATTACAGGGGACATGGAGCATTGTTATGACATGGGCAGGGAACATTGTGATGACATGGGTCATGGAGCATTGTGATGACAATTGTCATGGAACATTGTTCTGACAGGGATCTTGGATCATTGTGATGAGAGGGACCTTGGAGCATTGTTGTGACAGGCGTCATGGGGCATTGTGATGATAGTGGTAATGAAGCATTGGGATAAAAGTGGTAATGGATCATTGTGATGACAAGTGTCATGGAGCATTGTGATGACTCGGGCATAGAGCATTATGATGACAAGACTCTGGAGAACTGTGATGACAAGGGCAGGGAATATCGTGATGACAGTGGTCATGGAGCGTTGTGATGATAGTGGTAATGGATCACTGTGATGACAATTGTCCGGGAGCATTGTGATGACACGGTTCATGAAGCATTGTGATGACAAGAGCCATGATGTATTGTGATGACAGGTGTCATGGGGCCTTGTGATGACATGGGCATGGAACATTATGATGACAAGAGTTCTGGAGCATTGTGATGACAAGGGCATGGAGCATTGTGATTACAGGGACCTTGGAGCATTGTGATGAAAACGGCCGGGAACATAGTTATGATAGTGATCTTGGAGCATTGTGATGACAACTGTCATGGAACATTGTGATGACAGGGGTCATGGAGCATTGTGATGACATGGTCATGGGGCATTGTGTTGACAGGTGGTATTGTGCATTTTGATGAAAATGGCATGGAGCATTGTGATGACAAGGGCATCGAGCATTGTGATGAAAAGGGTCATCGAGAATTGTGATGACAGGGGTCATGGAGCACTGTGATGACAAAGGCCATGGAACATTGTGATGACAAGTGTCATGTGGCATTGTGATGACAGGGGTCACGGAGCATTGTGATGAAAATGGTCCTGGAGCATTGTGTTCACAGCAGTCACGGATAATTGTAATGACAGGTATCATGCCACATTTTGATTACAATGGTCATGGTGCATTGTGATGACAGGGGTCATGGAATATTGTGATGACAAGGTTCATGAAGCATTGTGATGACAAGGGCATGCAGCATTTTGATTACATGGGTCATCGAGCATTGTGTTGACAGTGGTCCTGGAACCTTGTGTTTACACGGGCATGGAGCATTGTGATGAGAAAATATCTGGAGCATTGTGATGACAAGGGCATATAGCATTTTGATGACATGGGCCAAGGAGCATTGTGCTGACAAGGGCATTGTGCATTGTGATGACAAGTGGCTTGAAGCATTGTGATGGAAGGGGTACTGTATCATTGTGAGGAAAGGGGTCATGGATCATTGTGGTAACAGGGGTCAAGGATCGTTGTGATGACAAGTGTCATTGAGCATTATGATGACAGGTGTCATGGGGCATTGTGATGACCCGGGCATGGAGCATTGTGTTGACACAGCATGGAGCAATTTGATTAGAGGGGCCAAGGAGCATTGTGCTGACAATGGCATGGTGTATTGTGATGACAAATGGCATGGAGCAATGTGATGAAAGGGGTACTGGAGCACTGTTAGGAAAGGGTCATGGATCATTGTGATGAAAGTGATCATGGAGCAATGTGATTACAAGGGTCATGGAGCATTGTGAATACATAGGCCATGGGGCATTGTGATGACAACTGTAATGGAGCCTTGTGATGAAAGTGGTCATGGATCATTGTGATGACAAGTGTCATGGAACACTGAGATGACATGGTTCATGGAGCATTGGGATGGCAAGGGCCATGGCGAATGGTGATGAAAAGTGTCTTGAGGTATTTTGATGACAGTGGTCATGTAAAATTGTGATTAGAGGTATCATGTAGCACTGTGATGATAGAGGCCATGGAGCATTGTGATGACAAAGGCCATGGAACATTGTGATGACAAGTGTCATAGAGCAATCTGAGGACACGGGAATGGAGCATTATGGTGACAAGAGTTCTGGAGCATCGTGATGACAAGGGCATGGAGCATTGTGATTACATGGGCCATGGAGCATTGCGATGACAATGGCATGGAGCATTGTGATTACAATGGTCATTGAGCATTGTGATGACAGGGATCATAGAGCACTGTGATGACAAACACCATGGGGCATTTTGAGGAAAGGGGCATGGAGCATTGAAATGACAAAGGCCATGGAGCATTGTGATGAAAATTGTCAGGGAGAATTGTGATGACACGGGGATGGAGCGTTTTTATTACAATAGATCTTGAGCATTGTGATGACAAGGGCATGGACCATTGTGATTACAGGGGCCATGGAGCATTGTGATGACAAGGGCAGGGAACATGGTGGTGACAGGGGTCATGGAACTTTGTGATGACAACTGTCATGGAACATTGCGATGACAGGGGTCATGGAGCACTGTGATGATAGGGGCCATGGAGCTTTGTGACAACAAAGGCCATGGAGCATTGTGATGACAACAGTTCTGGAGCATTGTGATGACAAGGGCATGAATCATTTTGATTGCAGGGGCTATGGAGCATTGTGATGACAAGGGCAGGGAACATTGTCATGACAGAGGTCATGGAGCATTGTGATGAAAGGGACCATGGTACATTGTGATGAAAGGGATCATGGAGCAATATGATTACAGGGGCCATGGAGCATTGTGAATACATATGCCATGGAGCATTGTGATGAGAGGTTTCATTGAGCATTGTGATGACTGTGGTCATGGATCATTTTGAGAACAAGTGTCCTGGAACATTGTGATGACACGGCTCATGGAGCATGGTGATGACACCAGCATGGAGCATTATGATGATAAGAGTTCTGGAGCATTGTGATGACAAGGGCATGGAGCATTGTGATTACAGGGGCCATGGAGCATTGTGATGACAAGGGTCATCCAGCATTGTGATGACAGGGGTCATGGTTCATTGCAATGACCGTGGTCATGGAGCCTTGTGATGACAAGGGCCATGGAGCATTGTGATTACAGGGGTCATGGGGCATTGTGATGACAGGCGGCATTGGGCATTTTGATGATAGGGAGCATGGAGCACTGTGATGAAAGTTGTCTTGGAGCATTTTGAAGAAAAGCACCATGGAGCATTGTGATGACAAGAGGCATGGAGAATTGTGCTGACATGGGTCATGGAGCATTGTGATGTCACGGTCATGGAACATTGACATGACACGATTTCTGCAGAATTGTGATGAAATGGGCATGGAGCATTGTGATTACAGGGGACATGGATCATGGTGATGACATGGGCAGGGAACATTGTGATGACAGGGGTCATGGACCATTGTGATGACAAGTCTCAGAATATGGTGCTGACAGGGATCGTGGAGCATTTGAATGAGAGGGGCTTTGAAACATTGTGATGACAGGTGTCATGGGGCATTGTGATGACAAGGTCCATGGCGATTTGTGATGACAGGTGTCATGGGGTATTGTGGTGAAAGTAGTCATCTAAAATTGTGATGAATGGTATCATGAAGCACTATGATGACAGGGGCCATGGAGCATTGTGATGACAAAGGCCATGGAACATTTTGATGACAAGTGTCATGGAGCATTTTTATGACAGGGGTCATGGGTTTTTGAGATGACAGGGGGCTGGAGCATTGTGATGAAAATGGTCCTGCAGCATTGTGATGTCAGCGGTCATGGAGAATTGTGATGACAGGGATCATGCAGCATTGTGATGACAAGTGTCATGGAGCGTTGTGATAACAAGGTTCTTGAAGCATTGTGATGACAAGGGCATGGAGCATTTTGATTATAGTGGGCAAGTAGCATTGTGCTGACAAGGCATGGTGCATTGTGATGACAAGTGGCATGGAGCATTGTGATGCAAGAGGTACTGGAGCACATCGAGGAAAGGGGTCATTGAGCACTGTGATTACAGGGGCCATGGAGCACGGTGAATGCAAACTCCATCCATCGAACATTGAGATGACAGGGGTCATGGAGCCTTGTGTTGACACGGGCATGGAGCACTGTGATGAGAAGAGACCTGGAGCCTTGTGATGACAAGGGCATGGAGCATTTTGATTACAGGGGCCAAGGAGCATTGTGCTGACAAGGGCATGGTGCATTTTGATGAAATGTGGCATGGAGCATTGTGATGAAAGGGGTACTGGAGCATTGTGAGGAATGGGGTCATGGATCACTGTGATGACAGAGGTCATGGAGCTTTGTGATGGCAAGGGCCAAGGAGCATTGTGATGACAGGTCTCATGGGGCACTGCAATGACAGGGGGCATTGGGCATTGTGATGACAAGGGGCATGGAACACTGTGAAGAAAGTTGTCCTGGAGCATTGTGATGAAAAGCACCATGGAGCATTGTGATGACAAGTGTAATGGAGAAATGTGATGACAGGTGTCATGGGGCATTGTGATGACACGGGCATGGAGCATTATGATGATTAGAGTTCTGGAGCATTGTGATGACAAGAGCATGGAGAATTGTGATTACAGGGGCCAAGGAGCATTGTGATGACGAGGGCATGGAGCATTGTGATGACAAGGGTCATCGAGCATTGTGATGACAGGGGTCATGGGACATTTTGGTGGCAGGGGGCATGGAGCATTGTGATGAAAATGATCCTGGACCTTTGTGATGACAGCGGTCAAGGAGAATTGTGATGACAGGGATCATGCAGCATTGTGATGACAAGGGTCATGGAAAATTGTGATGACAGGGGACATGGAATATTGTGATGATAAGATTCATGAAGCATTTTGATGACCAGGCCATGGAGCATTGTGATGACAGGGCTCATGGGGCATTGTGATGAAAGGGATCATGGAGCAATGTGATTTCAGCGGCCCTGGAGCATTGTGAATACATAGGCAATGGAGAATTGTGATTACATGGGTTATGGAGCATTGTGATGAAAGTGGTCATGAATCATTGTGATGAAAAGAGTCCTGGAGCATTGTGATGACACGTTTTATGGAGCATTGTGATCAAAAGGGCCATGGCGAATTGTGATGAGAGGGTCATTGGGCATTGTGATGACAGTGGTCATCTAGAATTGTGATGAAACATATCATGGAGCACTGTGATGACAGGGGCCATTGAGAATTGTGATGACAAGGGTCATGGAGCATTGTGATGACAGGTGTCATGGAGAATGGTGATGAAAATGGTCCTGGAGCATTGTGATGACAGCGGTCACGGATAATTGTGATGATAGTGATCATGCAGCATTGTGATGACAAGGTCATGGAGCATTGTGATGACAAGGGTCATGGAACATTGTGCGGACAAGGTTCATGAAGCATTGTGATGACAAGGGCATTGGGCATTGTGATGACAGTGGTCATCGAGCATTGTGAAGACAAGTGTCATGGAGCATTGTGTTGACAAAGGCCAGGGAGCATTGTGGTGACAAGGAGCCTGGAGCAGTGTAATGAAAGTTGTCCTGGAGCGTTGTGATGTAAAGCACCATGGAGCATTGTGATGACAAGAGAAATGGAGCATTGTGATTACAAAGGAATGGAGCATTGTGATGACAAGGGACATCTAGCATTGTGATGACAGGGGTCATGGAGCATTGTGATGACAAAGGCCAGGGAGCATTGTGGTGACAGGGGTCATGGGGCATGGTGTTTACATGGGCATGTATCATTGGGATGAGAAGAGATCTGGAGCATTGTGATGACAGGGCATGGAGCATTTTAATTACAGGGGCTAAGGAGCACTGTGCGGAAAGTGGCATGGTGCATTGTGATGACAAGTGGCATGGAGCATGGTGATGAAAGGGATACTGGACCATTGTGAGGAAAGGGGTCATGGATCATTGTGATGACAGGGGTCATGGAGCTATGTGATGACAAATGTCATGGAGCATTTTGATGGCAGGGGTTAAGGGGCATTGTGATGGCATGGGTCATCGAGCATTGTGAAGACAAGGGTCATGGAGCATTGTGATGACAAAGGCCAGGGAGCATTGTGGTGACAAGGAGCATGGAGCACTGTGATGAAGGTTGTCCTGTAGCATTGTGATCAAAAGCAACATGGAACATAGTGATGACAAGAGCCATGGAGCTTTGTGATGACAAGGCTCATGGAGAATTGTGATGACATGGGTCATGGAGCCTTGTGATGTCACGGTTATGGAACATTGTGATGACAAGAATTCTGGAGCATTGTGATGAAAAGGGCATGGAGCATTGTGATTACAGGGGACATGGAGCATTGTGATGACATGGACAGAGAACATTTTGCTGACAGGTATCATGGAGCATTGTGATGAGAGGGGCCTTGGAGCATTGTGGTGACAGGCGTCATGGGGAATTGTGATGACAGTGGTCATGGAGCATTGTGATGAAAAGGGTCATGGAGCACTGTGATTACAGGGGCCATGGAGCATTGTGAATATAAAGGCCATGGAGCATTGAGATGTCAGGGGTCATGGAGCATTGGGATGAAAGTAGTAATGGATCATTGTGATGACAAGTGTCCTGGAACCTTGTGATGACATGGTTCATGGAGCCTTGTGATGACAAGTGCCATGGCGAATTGTGATGACAGGTTTCATGGGGCATTGTGATGACAGTGGTCATCTAGCATTGTGATGAAAGATATCATGGAGCACTGTGATGACATGGGTTATGGAGCCTTGTGATGTCACAGTCATGGAACATTGTGATGACAAGAATTGTGAAGCATTGTGATGAAAAGAGCATAGAGCATTGTGATTACAGGGGACATGGAGCATTGTTATGACATGGGCAGGGAACATTGTGATGACATGGGTCATGGAGCATTGTGATGACAATTGTCATGGAACATTGTTCTGACAGGGATCTTGGATCATTGTGATGAGAGGGACCTTGGAGCATTGTTGTGACAGGCGTCATGGGGCATTGTGATGATAGTGGTAATGAAGCATTGGGATAAAAGTGGTAATGGATCATTGTGATGACAAGTGTCATGGAGCATTGTGATGACTCGGGCATAGAGCATTATGATGACAAGACTCTGGAGAACTGTGATGACAAGGGCAGGGAATATCGTGATGACAGTGGTCATGGAGCGTTGTGATGATAGTGGTAATGGATCACTGTGATGACAATTGTCCGGGAGCATTGTGATGACACGGTTCATGAAGCATTGTGATGACAAGAGCCATGATGTATTGTGATGACAGGTGTCATGGGGCCTTGTGATGACATGGGCATGGAACATTATGATGACAAGAGTTCTGGAGCATTGTGATGACAAGGGCATGGAGCATTGTGATTACAGGGACCTTGGAGCATTGTGATGAAAACGGCCGGGAACATAGTTATGATAGTGATCTTGGAGCATTGTGATGACAACTGTCATGGAACATTGTGATGACAGGGGTCATGGAGCATTGTGATGACATGGTCATGGGGCATTGTGTTGACAGGTGGTATTGTGCATTTTGATGAAAATGGCATGGAGCATTGTGATGACAAGGGCATCGAGCATTGTGATGAAAAGGGTCATCGAGAATTGTGATGACAGGGGTCATGGAGCACTGTGATGACAAAGGCCATGGAACATTGTGATGACAAGTGTCATGTGGCATTGTGATGACAGGGGTCACGGAGCATTGTGATGAAAATGGTCCTGGAGCATTGTGTTCACAGCAGTCACGGATAATTGTAATGACAGGTATCATGCCACATTTTGATTACAATGGTCATGGTGCATTGTGATGACAGGGGTCATGGAATATTGTGATGACAAGGTTCATGAAGCATTGTGATGACAAGGGCATGCAGCATTTTGATTACATGGGTCATCGAGCATTGTGTTGACAGTGGTCTTGGAACCTTGTGTTTACACGGGCATGGAGCATTGTGATGAGAAAATATCTGGAGCATTGTGATGACAAGGGCATATAGCATTTTGATGACATGGGCCAAGGAGCATTGTGCTGACAAGGGCATTGTGCATTGTGATGACAAGTGGCTTGAAGCATTGTGATGGAAGGGGTACTGTATCATTGTGAGGAAAGGGGTCATGGATCATTGTGGTAACAGGGGTCAAGGATCGTTGTGATGACAAGTGTCATTGAGCATTATGATGACAGGTGTCATGGGGCATTGTGATGACCCGGGCATGGAGCATTGTGTTGACACAGCATGGAGCAATTTGATTAGAGGGGCCAAGGAGCATTGTGCTGACAATGGCATGGTGTATTGTGATGACAAATGGCATGGAGCAATGTGATGAAAGGGGTACTGGAGCACTGTTAGGAAAGGGTCATGGATCATTGTGATGAAAGTGATCATGGAGCAATGTGATTACAAGGGTCATGGAGCATTGTGAATACATAGGCCATGGGGCATTGTGATGACAACTGTAATGGAGCCTTGTGATGAAAGTGGTCATGGATCATTGTGATGACAAGTGTCATGGAACACTGAGATGACATGGTTCATGGAGCATTGGGATGGCAAGGGCCATGGCGAATGGTGATGAAAAGTGTCTTGAGGTATTTTGATGACAGTGGTCATGTAAAATTGTGATTAGAGGTATCATGTAGCACTGTGATGATAGAGGCCATGGAGCATTGTGATGACAAAGGCCATGGAACATTGTGATGACAAGTGTCATAGAGCAATCTGAGGACACGGGAATGGAGCATTATGGTGACAAGAGTTCTGGAGCATCGTGATGACAAGGGCATGGAGCATTGTGATTACATGGGCCATGGAGCATTGCGATGACAATGGCATGGAGCATTGTGATTACAATGGTCATTGAGCATTGTGATGACAGGGATCATAGAGCACTGTGATGACAAACACCATGGGGCATTTTGAGGAAAGGGGCATGGAGCATTGAAATGACAAAGGCCATGGAGCATTGTGATGAAAATTGTCAGGGAGAATTGTGATGACACGGGGATGGAGCGTTTTTATTACAATAGATCTTGAGCATTGTGATGACAAGGGCATGGACCATTGTGATTACAGGGGCCATGGAGCATTGTGATGACAAGGGCAGGGAACATGGTGGTGACAGGGGTCATGGAACTTTGTGATGACAACTGTCATGGAACATTGCGATGACAGGGGTCATGGAGCACTGTGATGATAGGGGCCATGGAGCTTTGTGACAACAAAGGCCATGGAGCATTGTGATGACAACAGTTCTGGAGCATTGTGATGACAAGGGCATGAATCATTTTGATTGCAGGGGCTATGGAGCATTGTGATGACAAGGGCAGGGAACATTGTCATGACAGAGGTCATGGAGCATTGTGATGAAAGGGACCATGGTACATTGTGATGAAAGGGATCATGGAGCAATATGATTACAGGGGCCATGGAGCATTGTGAATACATATGCCATGGAGCATTGTGATGAGAGGTTTCATTGAGCATTGTGATGACTGTGGTCATGGATCATTTTGAGAACAAGTGTCCTGGAACATTGTGATGACACGGCTCATGGAGCATGGTGATGACACCAGCATGGAGCATTATGATGATAAGAGTTCTGGAGCATTGTGATGACAAGGGCATGGAGCATTGTGATTACAGGGGCCATGGAGCATTGTGATTACAAGGGTCATCCAGCATTGTGATGACAGGGGTCATGGTTCATTGCAATGACCGTGGTCATGGAGCCTTGTGATGACAAGGGCCATGGAGCATTGTGATTACAGGGGTCATGGGGCATTGTGATGACAGGCGGCATTGGGCATTTTGATGATAGGGAGCATGGAGCACTGTGATGAAAGTTGTCTTGGAGCATTTTGAAGAAAAGCACCATGGAGCATTGTGATGACAAGAGGCATGGAGAATTGTGCTGACATGGGTCATGGAGCATTGTGATGTCACGGTCATGGAACATTGACATGACACGATTTCTGCAGAATTGTGATGAAATGGGCATGGAGCATTGTGATTACAGGGGACATGGATCATGGTGATGACATGGGCAGGGAACATTGTGATGACAGGGGTCATGGACCATTGTGATGACAAGTCTCAGAATATGGTGCTGACAGGGATCGTGGAGCATTTGAATGAGAGGGGCTTTGAAACATTGTGATGACAGGTGTCATGGGGCATTGTGATGACAAGGTCCATGGCGATTTGTGATGACAGGTGTCATGGGGTATTGTGGTGAAAGTAGTCATCTAAAATTGTGATGAATGGTATCATGAAGCACTATGATGACAGGGGCCATGGAGCATTGTGATGACAAAGGCCATGGAACATTTTGATGACAAGTGTCATGGAGCATTTTTATGACAGGGGTCATGGGTTTTTGAGATGACAGGGGGCTGGAGCATTGTGATGAAAATGGTCCTGCAGCATTGTGATGTCAGCGGTCATGGAGAATTGTGATGACAGGGATCATGCAGCATTGTGATGACAAGTGTCATGGAGCGTTGTGATAACAAGGTTCTTGAAGCATTGTGATGACAAGGGCATGGAGCATTTTGATTATAGTGGGCAAGTAGCATTGTGCTGACAAGGCATGGTGCATTGTGATGACAAGTGGCATGGAGCATTGTGATGCAAGAGGTACTGGAGCACATCGAGGAAAGGGGTCATTGAGCACTGTGATTACAGGGGCCATGGAGCACGGTGAATGCAAACTCCATCCATCGAACATTGAGATGACAGGGGTCATGGAGCCTTGTGTTGACACGGGCATGGAGCACTGTGATGAGAAGAGACCTGGAGCCTTGTGATGACAAGGGCATGGAGCATTTTGATTACAGGGGCCAAGGAGCATTGTGCTGACAAGGGCATGGTGCATTTTGATGAAATGTGGCATGGAGCATTGTGATGAAAGGGGTACTGGAGCATTGTGAGGAATGGGGTCATGGATCACTGTGATGACAGAGGTCATGGAGCTTTGTGATGGCAAGGGCCAAGGAGCATTGTGATGACAGGTCTCATGGGGCACTGCAATGACAGGGGGCATTGGGCATTGTGATGACAAGGGGCATGGAACACTGTGAAGAAAGTTGTCCTGGAGCATTGTGATGAAAAGCACCATGGAGCATTGTGATGACAAGTGTAATGGAGAAATGTGATGACAGGTGTCATGGGGCATTGTGATGACACGGGCATGGAGCATTATGATGATTAGAGTTCTGGAGCATTGTGATGACAAGAGCATGGAGAATTGTGATTACAGGGGCCAAGGAGCATTGTGATGACGAGGGCATGGAGCATTGTGATGACAAGGGTCATCGAGCATTGTGATGACAGGGGTCATGGGACATTTTGGTGGCAGGGGGCATGGAGCATTGTGATGAAAATGATCCTGGACCTTTGTGATGACAGCGGTCAAGGAGAATTGTGATGACAGGGATCATGCAGCATTGTGATGACAAGGGTCATGGAAAATTGTGATGACAGGGGACATGGAATATTGTGATGACAAGATTCATGAAGCATTTTGATGACCAGGCCATGGAGCATTGTGATGACAGGGCTCATGGGGCATTGTGATGAAAGGGATCATGGAGCAATGTGATTTCAGCGGCCCTGGAGCATTGTGAATACATAGGCAATGGAGAATTGTGATTACATGGGTTATGGAGCATTGTGATGAAAGTGGTCATGAATCATTGTGATGAAAAGAGTCCTGGAGCATTGTGATGACACGTTTTATGGAGCATTGTGATCAAAAGGGCCATGGCGAATTGTGATGAGAGGGTCATTGGGCATTGTGATGACAGTGGTCATCTAGAATTGTGATGAAACATATCATGGAGCACTGTGATGACAGGGGCCATTGAGAATTGTGATGACAAGGGTCATGGAGCATTGTGATGACAGGTGTCATGGAGAATGGTGATGAAAATGGTCCTGGAGCATTGTGATGACAGCGGTCACGGATAATTGTGATGATAGTGATCATGCAGCATTGTGATGACAAGGTCATGGAGCATTGTGATGACAAGGGTCATGGAACATTGTGCGGACAAGGTTCATGAAGCATTGTGATGACAAGGGCATTGGGCATTGTGATGACAGTGGTCATCGAGCATTGTGAAGACAAGTGTCATGGAGCATTGTGTTGACAAAGGCCAGGGAGCATTGTGGTGACAAGGAGCCTGGAGCAGTGTAATGAAAGTTGTCCTGGAGCGTTGTGATGTAAAGCACCATGGAGCATTGTGATGACAAGAGAAATGGAGCATTGTGATTACAAAGGAATGGAGCATTGTGATGACAAGGGACATCTAGCATTGTGATGACAGGGGTCATGGAGCATTGTGATGACAAAGGCCAGGGAGCATTGTGGTGACAGGGGTCATGGGGCATGGTGTTTACATGGGCATGTATCATTGGGATGAGAAGAGATCTGGAGCATTGTGATGACAGGGCATGGAGCATTTTAATTACAGGGGCTAAGGAGCACTGTGCGGAAAGTGGCATGGTGCATTGTGATGACAAGTGGCATGGAGCATGGTGATGAAAGGGATACTGGACCATTGTGAGGAAAGGGGTCATGGATCATTGTGATGACAGGGGTCATGGAGCTATGTGATGACAAATGTCATGGAGCATTTTGATGGCAGGGGTTAAGGGGCATTGTGATGGCATGGGTCATCGAGCATTGTGAAGACAAGGGTCATGGAGCATTGTGATGACAAAGGCCAGGGAGCATTGTGGTGACAAGGAGCATGGAGCACTGTGATGAAGGTTGTCCTGTAGCATTGTGATCAAAAGCAACATGGAACATAGTGATGACAAGAGCCATGGAGCTTTGTGATGACAAGGCTCATGGAGAATTGTGATGACATGGGTCATGGAGCCTTGTGATGTCACGGTTATGGAACATTGTGATGACAAGAATTCTGGAGCATTGTGATGAAAAGGGCATGGAGCATTGTGATTACAGGGGACATGGAGCATT
Source organism: Balaenoptera physalus (assembly GCF_965194825.1). Lineage (NCBI taxonomy): Eukaryota > Metazoa > Chordata > Mammalia > Artiodactyla > Balaenopteridae > Balaenoptera > Balaenoptera physalus. The sequence goes on along the minus strand of NW_028124133.1, from coordinate 6,632 downwards.
GTGATGACATGGACAGAGAACATTTTGCTGACAGGTATCATGGAGCATTGTGATGAGAGGGGCCTTGGAGCATTGTGGTGACAGGCGTCATGGGGAATTGTGATGACAGTGGTCATGGAGCATTGTGATGAAAAGGGTCATGGAGCACTGTGATTACAGGGGCCATGGAGCATTGTGAATATAAAGGCCATGGAGCATTGAGATGTCAGGGGTCATGGAGCATTGGGATGAAAGTAGTAATGGATCATTGTGATGACAAGTGTCCTGGAACCTTGTGATGACATGGTTCATGGAGCCTTGTGATGACAAGTGCCATGGCGAATTGTGATGACAGGTTTCATGGGGCATTGTGATGACAGTGGTCATCTAGCATTGTGATGAAAGATATCATGGAGCACTGTGATGACATGGGTTATGGAGCCTTGTGATGTCACAGTCATGGAACATTGTGATGACAAGAATTGTGAAGCATTGTGATGAAAAGAGCATAGAGCATTGTGATTACAGGGGACATGGAGCATTGTTATGACATGGGCAGGGAACATTGTGATGACATGGGTCATGGAGCATTGTGATGACAATTGTCATGGAACATTGTTCTGACAGGGATCTTGGATCATTGTGATGAGAGGGACCTTGGAGCATTGTTGTGACAGGCGTCATGGGGCATTGTGATGATAGTGGTAATGAAGCATTGGGATAAAAGTGGTAATGGATCATTGTGATGACAAGTGTCATGGAGCATTGTGATGACTCGGGCATAGAGCATTATGATGACAAGACTCTGGAGAACTGTGATGACAAGGGCAGGGAATATCGTGATGACAGTGGTCATGGAGCGTTGTGATGATAGTGGTAATGGATCACTGTGATGACAATTGTCCGGGAGCATTGTGATGACACGGTTCATGAAGCATTGTGATGACAAGAGCCATGATGTATTGTGATGACAGGTGTCATGGGGCCTTGTGATGACATGGGCATGGAACATTATGATGACAAGAGTTCTGGAGCATTGTGATGACAAGGGCATGGAGCATTGTGATTACAGGGACCTTGGAGCATTGTGATGAAAACGGCCGGGAACATAGTTATGATAGTGATCTTGGAGCATTGTGATGACAACTGTCATGGAACATTGTGATGACAGGGGTCATGGAGCATTGTGATGACATGGTCATGGGGCATTGTGTTGACAGGTGGTATTGTGCATTTTGATGAAAATGGCATGGAGCATTGTGATGACAAGGGCATCGAGCATTGTGATGAAAAGGGTCATCGAGAATTGTGATGACAGGGGTCATGGAGCACTGTGATGACAAAGGCCATGGAACATTGTGATGACAAGTGTCATGTGGCATTGTGATGACAGGGGTCACGGAGCATTGTGATGAAAATGGTCCTGGAGCATTGTGTTCACAGCAGTCACGGATAATTGTAATGACAGGTATCATGCCACATTTTGATTACAATGGTCATGGTGCATTGTGATGACAGGGGTCATGGAATATTGTGATGACAAGGTTCATGAAGCATTGTGATGACAAGGGCATGCAGCATTTTGATTACATGGGTCATCGAGCATTGTGTTGACAGTGGTCCTGGAACCTTGTGTTTACACGGGCATGGAGCATTGTGATGAGAAAATATCTGGAGCATTGTGATGACAAGGGCATATAGCATTTTGATGACATGGGCCAAGGAGCATTGTGCTGACAAGGGCATTGTGCATTGTGATGACAAGTGGCTTGAAGCATTGTGATGGAAGGGGTACTGTATCATTGTGAGGAAAGGGGTCATGGATCATTGTGGTAACAGGGGTCAAGGATCGTTGTGATGACAAGTGTCATTGAGCATTATGATGACAGGTGTCATGGGGCATTGTGATGACCCGGGCATGGAGCATTGTGTTGACACAGCATGGAGCAATTTGATTAGAGGGGCCAAGGAGCATTGTGCTGACAATGGCATGGTGTATTGTGATGACAAATGGCATGGAGCAATGTGATGAAAGGGGTACTGGAGCACTGTTAGGAAAGGGTCATGGATCATTGTGATGAAAGTGATCATGGAGCAATGTGATTACAAGGGTCATGGAGCATTGTGAATACATAGGCCATGGGGCATTGTGATGACAACTGTAATGGAGCCTTGTGATGAAAGTGGTCATGGATCATTGTGATGACAAGTGTCATGGAACACTGAGATGACATGGTTCATGGAGCATTGGGATGGCAAGGGCCATGGCGAATGGTGATGAAAAGTGTCTTGAGGTATTTTGATGACAGTGGTCATGTAAAATTGTGATTAGAGGTATCATGTAGCACTGTGATGATAGAGGCCATGGAGCATTGTGATGACAAAGGCCATGGAACATTGTGATGACAAGTGTCATAGAGCAATCTGAGGACACGGGAATGGAGCATTATGGTGACAAGAGTTCTGGAGCATCGTGATGACAAGGGCATGGAGCATTGTGATTACATGGGCCATGGAGCATTGCGATGACAATGGCATGGAGCATTGTGATTACAATGGTCATTGAGCATTGTGATGACAGGGATCATAGAGCACTGTGATGACAAACACCATGGGGCATTTTGAGGAAAGGGGCATGGAGCATTGAAATGACAAAGGCCATGGAGCATTGTGATGAAAATTGTCAGGGAGAATTGTGATGACACGGGGATGGAGCGTTTTTATTACAATAGATCTTGAGCATTGTGATGACAAGGGCATGGACCATTGTGATTACAGGGGCCATGGAGCATTGTGATGACAAGGGCAGGGAACATGGTGGTGACAGGGGTCATGGAACTTTGTGATGACAACTGTCATGGAACATTGCGATGACAGGGGTCATGGAGCACTGTGATGATAGGGGCCATGGAGCTTTGTGACAACAAAGGCCATGGAGCATTGTGATGACAACAGTTCTGGAGCATTGTGATGACAAGGGCATGAATCATTTTGATTGCAGGGGCTATGGAGCATTGTGATGACAAGGGCAGGGAACATTGTCATGACAGAGGTCATGGAGCATTGTGATGAAAGGGACCATGGTACATTGTGATGAAAGGGATCATGGAGCAATATGATTACAGGGGCCATGGAGCATTGTGAATACATATGCCATGGAGCATTGTGATGAGAGGTTTCATTGAGCATTGTGATGACTGTGGTCATGGATCATTTTGAGAACAAGTGTCCTGGAACATTGTGATGACACGGCTCATGGAGCATGGTGATGACACCAGCATGGAGCATTATGATGATAAGAGTTCTGGAGCATTGTGATGACAAGGGCATGGAGCATTGTGATTACAGGGGCCATGGAGCATTGTGATTACAAGGGTCATCCAGCATTGTGATGACAGGGGTCATGGTTCATTGCAATGACCGTGGTCATGGAGCCTTGTGATGACAAGGGCCATGGAGCATTGTGATTACAGGGGTCATGGGGCATTGTGATGACAGGCGGCATTGGGCATTTTGATGATAGGGAGCATGGAGCACTGTGATGAAAGTTGTCTTGGAGCATTTTGAAGAAAAGCACCATGGAGCATTGTGATGACAAGAGGCATGGAGAATTGTGCTGACATGGGTCATGGAGCATTGTGATGTCACGGTCATGGAACATTGACATGACACGATTTCTGCAGAATTGTGATGAAATGGGCATGGAGCATTGTGATTACAGGGGACATGGATCATGGTGATGACATGGGCAGGGAACATTGTGATGACAGGGGTCATGGACCATTGTGATGACAAGTCTCAGAATATGGTGCTGACAGGGATCGTGGAGCATTTGAATGAGAGGGGCTTTGAAACATTGTGATGACAGGTGTCATGGGGCATTGTGATGACAAGGTCCATGGCGATTTGTGATGACAGGTGTCATGGGGTATTGTGGTGAAAGTAGTCATCTAAAATTGTGATGAATGGTATCATGAAGCACTATGATGACAGGGGCCATGGAGCATTGTGATGACAAAGGCCATGGAACATTTTGATGACAAGTGTCATGGAGCATTTTTATGACAGGGGTCATGGGTTTTTGAGATGACAGGGGGCTGGAGCATTGTGATGAAAATGGTCCTGCAGCATTGTGATGTCAGCGGTCATGGAGAATTGTGATGACAGGGATCATGCAGCATTGTGATGACAAGTGTCATGGAGCGTTGTGATAACAAGGTTCTTGAAGCATTGTGATGACAAGGGCATGGAGCATTTTGATTATAGTGGGCAAGTAGCATTGTGCTGACAAGGCATGGTGCATTGTGATGACAAGTGGCATGGAGCATTGTGATGCAAGAGGTACTGGAGCACATCGAGGAAAGGGGTCATTGAGCACTGTGATTACAGGGGCCATGGAGCACGGTGAATGCAAACTCCATCCATCGAACATTGAGATGACAGGGGTCATGGAGCCTTGTGTTGACACGGGCATGGAGCACTGTGATGAGAAGAGACCTGGAGCCTTGTGATGACAAGGGCATGGAGCATTTTGATTACAGGGGCCAAGGAGCATTGTGCTGACAAGGGCATGGTGCATTTTGATGAAATGTGGCATGGAGCATTGTGATGAAAGGGGTACTGGAGCATTGTGAGGAATGGGGTCATGGATCACTGTGATGACAGAGGTCATGGAGCTTTGTGATGGCAAGGGCCAAGGAGCATTGTGATGACAGGTCTCATGGGGCACTGCAATGACAGGGGGCATTGGGCATTGTGATGACAAGGGGCATGGAACACTGTGAAGAAAGTTGTCCTGGAGCATTGTGATGAAAAGCACCATGGAGCATTGTGATGACAAGTGTAATGGAGAAATGTGATGACAGGTGTCATGGGGCATTGTGATGACACGGGCATGGAGCATTATGATGATTAGAGTTCTGGAGCATTGTGATGACAAGAGCATGGAGAATTGTGATTACAGGGGCCAAGGAGCATTGTGATGACGAGGGCATGGAGCATTGTGATGACAAGGGTCATCGAGCATTGTGATGACAGGGGTCATGGGACATTTTGGTGGCAGGGGGCATGGAGCATTGTGATGAAAATGATCCTGGACCTTTGTGATGACAGCGGTCAAGGAGAATTGTGATGACAGGGATCATGCAGCATTGTGATGACAAGGGTCATGGAAAATTGTGATGACAGGGGACATGGAATATTGTGATGACAAGATTCATGAAGCATTTTGATGACCAGGCCATGGAGCATTGTGATGACAGGGCTCATGGGGCATTGTGATGAAAGGGATCATGGAGCAATGTGATTTCAGCGGCCCTGGAGCATTGTGAATACATAGGCAATGGAGAATTGTGATTACATGGGTTATGGAGCATTGTGATGAAAGTGGTCATGAATCATTGTGATGAAAAGAGTCCTGGAGCATTGTGATGACACGTTTTATGGAGCATTGTGATCAAAAGGGCCATGGCGAATTGTGATGAGAGGGTCATTGGGCATTGTGATGACAGTGGTCATCTAGAATTGTGATGAAACATATCATGGAGCACTGTGATGACAGGGGCCATTGAGAATTGTGATGACAAGGGTCATGGAGCATTGTGATGACAGGTGTCATGGAGAATGGTGATGAAAATGGTCCTGGAGCATTGTGATGACAGCGGTCACGGATAATTGTGATGATAGTGATCATGCAGCATTGTGATGACAAGGTCATGGAGCATTGTGATGACAAGGGTCATGGAACATTGTGCGGACAAGGTTCATGAAGCATTGTGATGACAAGGGCATTGGGCATTGTGATGACAGTGGTCATCGAGCATTGTGAAGACAAGTGTCATGGAGCATTGTGTTGACAAAGGCCAGGGAGCATTGTGGTGACAAGGAGCCTGGAGCAGTGTAATGAAAGTTGTCCTGGAGCGTTGTGATGTAAAGCACCATGGAGCATTGTGATGACAAGAGAAATGGAGCATTGTGATTACAAAGGAATGGAGCATTGTGATGACAAGGGACATCTAGCATTGTGATGACAGGGGTCATGGAGCATTGTGATGACAAAGGCCAGGGAGCATTGTGGTGACAGGGGTCATGGGGCATGGTGTTTACATGGGCATGTATCATTGGGATGAGAAGAGATCTGGAGCATTGTGATGACAGGGCATGGAGCATTTTAATTACAGGGGCTAAGGAGCACTGTGCGGAAAGTGGCATGGTGCATTGTGATGACAAGTGGCATGGAGCATGGTGATGAAAGGGATACTGGACCATTGTGAGGAAAGGGGTCATGGATCATTGTGATGACAGGGGTCATGGAGCTATGTGATGACAAATGTCATGGAGCATTTTGATGGCAGGGGTTAAGGGGCATTGTGATGGCATGGGTCATCGAGCATTGTGAAGACAAGGGTCATGGAGCATTGTGATGACAAAGGCCAGGGAGCATTGTGGTGACAAGGAGCATGGAGCACTGTGATGAAGGTTGTCCTGTAGCATTGTGATCAAAAGCAACATGGAACATAGTGATGACAAGAGCCATGGAGCTTTGTGATGACAAGGCTCATGGAGAATTGTGATGACATGGGTCATGGAGCCTTGTGATGTCACGGTTATGGAACATTGTGATGACAAGAATTCTGGAGCATTGTGATGAAAAG